>NW_027266404.1:0-92919 GCF_046630445.1 Rutidosis leptorrhynchoides | reverse complement strand
ATGAACAGTCCATTAGATCCTCTAGATCATCAGATCTACAAGATCACATCATTCAACTGTTATTGACGTATCTGATTCAGTAATCATATAACTGAGTCAGATTTGCAGGTTATGGTTCAATAGCAACTCAACTGAATCAGATCAGGGAGGCACTAACTAACTTAGTATCAAATTGACTAGGTTGGTTCGACTTGAAGGACACTAACTCAGGATCCGATAGATCGAGTTAGTTTGATACTTGGAGCGCTAAGTCACGATCATCATCGTCATCTGGAGGAAGGACTTAGGCGTCATCAACTTACTCAACTAAAGTGCATTAGCAGGTTCTTAGGAGTCCACTGTAAGTTCGGTTCAGGTCTTGCTGAACTAACACTACACTATCAACTGCACTTAGTTTATCAGTAGGAAGTAAGTTGTTTGTTAGTATTGGTCTAGTTGATTCTGACTAAGTACTTGTTTATCTTTCACTGTTTATTGTACTCCGATTTGTTAATTGATTATTAATCATAAATTGTGTTAGGTTTTATAGTACTATTGTTTTTTACGGTTATAATACTTGGATTGTTTCTCTAGTAGTTTAACTGTTTTAATAGTACTGTTTGTTTATCTGGAGCTGTTTCGACATGAATCGAAACTAGTAGAAGATGGACGCGCCCCTTTCCGATCAGTCTCCGAGTTAGGTTTTGGATAAAGGACAAAATAGCGGGTGAGAGTATTTGAGCGTCTATGGCCTATCCGGGCCTAGCGAGGCTTACCACGAAGCCGAGCGGCTACGTGGTGGATCTCAAGTCTAGAGAGGGAAGTGTCCGACTTCAAGAGAGAGTGTAAATGCCCTTTAATCTCTTATGTGTCTCTAAGCGTAAGTCTTGGCTTACTTTGGACATCCGAGAGGGGTCTTTATATAGGGGAGACCTTTAGGTTTGACTTGGACTGTCAGTGCTGAAAGCGACCTGTATAGTTGTGAGTCCGTAGGTCTCCACGACTTTAGGCTCTTTGGCCTCTTCGGGAGGGCGAGGCCGGCGGTGTCCGTGCTCCCGTGCGCGTAGCTCTCAAAGGGCACGGAGCCACTGCATGTACCTGGCCGGTCCTCAGCCGGAAGGACCTACGACAGTACGGTCCAAATTACCTAAGGCCCCCATGCCGTATCATTTGCCCCCTTTCTTGCAGGAGAGTGTACGGTCTTGTGGAAAAAATACAGCTCGTCGTGGGCTTTTATTGGACTCGTGGGTCTCGTTCAAGCATGGAGTCGTATTCTTTTACTTCGGTTGTGTCGGTTTGGCATTGGCCCTGGCCTTGCCCCGATTGATGTGCCCCCGAGCCTCTGTCGACATGAGGGTCTTAGTCTTCGGCTTCGGCTTCGCTCTACTTCTCTTGGGAAGGAGCCTATCTTGAGCTTCAAATTTCAAATTTTGCCTTGTCTATTCTGAGAGGAAGGCTGACCATCTTTTGATGATGATAAAGCCATTTGCAGCTCTGTGGTTTGTTGCAGTCGGGCATTAATTCCGAAGTGAGAGTAAGGAAGATTCCTTAGAAAGGGGGGACTACACCTCAGTACGCTAGGTCGATGTGGCGTCTGTTTGGCTTCCGAGACGTCTTTTCGTCCTCAAAATTTCGGGACGTGTCGCTTGGATATATGTGCTTACAACCTTTTCTATAAATAGCTCTCTTACTTCCATGTTCTTTTTTCTTCTAAAAATTTCCCAATCGAGCTCTGCCGAAATTTCTTTTGAATCTGTCTGGCCGAGATATATCTCCGTTTCCTTTTCCAATTACCCCTTTTCCAGTCTTTCGTCATCATTTTCGTTCTCCTTCTACCGTAATTATGTCTTGTAGCAAGCTATCTTTCAAGAAATCGAGTTCTTCCTCTCGTCCAGGGCGGCACCAAGTTGCTGTTGGCTGGAGACTGCCAGGCCGAATTCCTTCTCCCGTAGATCTTGACATATCGGACGATTTTACCATGAGGTGGTTGCTAGTGTTGTGTTTGAGGGCCACAAGCTCGAGCGCGGCAAGGTGCCGATAAGCAAGAGGAAAACGCCGGAGGCGCCTGAGCTTATGGATACAGGTACTATTTCTAACCTTCTTTCTATAAATATAATGGAAGGTGCTGGGGAGAGGGTCAGTGACCCAATTTAGAGATGCCGTAGAGAGTGATTTCTCTGATCGTCCTTCGGACCAAGATGCGGCCGAGTATGATGATTTCAGCGGTGAGCATGTCGAGGCCGACGGTACAGGTCGACGTCAGGCTGAAAATGATGAGGAGCCGAGTGTGTCCGGAAGGGACCAGTACGGTGAGGAAGGGTCGGCCAGGTCTGAAACTGATCTTGAGGATTATGAGCTTCCGATCGGCCTTGACTGCACGAAGAAGTTATGTTTTTATGACTCCGATCCTGGGTCGCCCCGTTGGTCTGTGACCCCTAAAATTGAGTGGGTGACGACATGTCATGGACGGACACGTTCAATTGTCAGTCGATGGTGAGGAGCCAGCAACGTCTGGATAACTGGTTGAGTGTGTACGGCTTCTTGCCGGACGGAGGATACGAGTTCTTGATGCCCGTGCCTGAAGAGTGATTGTGGAGCTGGTCTAGAGGAATGCCAGTGTTGGAGTCCACTCTGCAGAATGGGCAGTCGTTCCATGTATCGGAGTTTAATGTGGCTCTAATGAACTCCTATGGCATCATCCCTCAGATGTTTATTGATCGGGCAACCGGTTTGATCAAGGGGAGAGGAGCGAGACCATGAAGCAGCGTAACAAGGCCAAGCCCCTCGAGAGGAAGAGGCCTATTGAGGTGGACGGGAGCACACTCCTCCACCTTAGAGGCTGAGGAAGAGTGGCTCGAGCCGCCGCGAGCAGGTTACTCCGATCGGCTCTGTCATCCTGGATTCAGCTAGGATGCCTCTACCGGCTGGGCTTGGCGAATGGGAGGCCGTAGCCTCGAAGCTTAGGGGGAGGTCTCTAATGGCAGACCTCGGGCCGGTGGTGAATTGGACTCGTTTGGCCATCTCCAAAGGTGATAGGTTGACTTTGGCATCTAAGGGCTGGGACGAGCTGGTGAGGTCCCATCTTGATTACTGAAAATGGGTAAGTTGACTTTCCGTGTTTTCCGTTTTTCTCTTTCAGGATCCTTTCGCCTTTTGACCGTTCATGAAATTTCACTTTTCAGGCAGCTGACTATGGCTTCAGGGTGGCCGAGATGGCTGAGCTCAACGCCCGATAGTACGACTTTGTGAGAGAAGAGATGAAGGAGTACAACTCCATAAGGGAGGAGCTGAGGAAGGCCAAGGAGGAAGCCGAACGTAAGCAGGAGTTGTTAGAGTCTACAGAGGAGCGGCTGGAAGAGTCTGAGGGGAAGCTGAAGGAAGCGAAGTAAATGCGGCCAAATACAAGAAGCAACTTCGGGACAAGGTGCGAAGGGCTCGCAAGGATGCCTCCAACCGCCAGGTTTATGTAATATGGGTGCGGTTGTACGAGGGGTTCATGGATCCCCTTGAGGCCGTAGACCGCTTGCATCCTAATCTGGGGGTTCGGAGGATCGTGGCAAATCCTTATGCTAAGAAGGCTGGGAAGGATGTCTTTGTTAAGGTTGTTGAAGTGGATCGAGTCCTGGAACCCGCTAGCGATGAGGAAATGTCTTTGGATCAGGATGAGGAGATCCAAACGCCACCTCCTGTTGCCAACCCTATCTCGGGAGGAATCGGGGGGTCGGTTGAGGGAGACGACAAGAGGGTTGTAGAGACCATGAGCTGCCCAGCTCTCAATGCTCCTAAGACCGAGATCGTTGCTCCAGCTAAGTCTCCTTCTATAACTGAAGCCTGATCCTGTCGGCTTTTGAGAAGACCGGGCCTGCGCGCCCTTGATTCCGGCCTGTGTGCCGTTGTACGTTTGCTAAACAATTCTTTACTGTCTGTAAGAATAATTTTCTCCGATTTGTGCCGCTTTCATTCCTTATTTGCATGCTTTGTTTGATATTTCTTAGTCGGAGGCTGGCTCATAGCATTCTGCCTCTAGTGACTCTACGTCATGCATATCCCAACAAAAATTATCCTTCGACGTCAGGCGATGGCTTAGCTTTCTGGCTTCTACTGACACTTGGCTTTACCTTGTCGGCTTAGGACTTAGATTTGAACTTCTTCCCAAACGTAAGGCTGGCAGCGGTGTGGCTGTATCTCTTAACCTGCGCCTTAATTATGAATTTTTTTATATGAGTCTTTGTTTTGGTTAGCTGAGGGCGTTGGCTTCATCTTGGTGAGGCGACGGCTTAACTCTTGTTGTTGTTTCTAGGCTTTAATATTGCCTTTTCAAAATGAGCGTCGAGATGGCCGTAGCTCTTTAGTCGACGTGCTTCTCTCCCCTTTTTTTTGTCTCCATAGGTCTTAAGCTTCTCTTTTACTGTCTGCGTTAGAAGATCGTCTGTGTGGGCGTACCTCTTTGCTGACGTCTATTGCTGGGTTGGGCGTACCTTTAACTAGCTGGACTTTGAGAAACTTTGCTTGTTTGGAGAAGAATACATCATCAGTTTTGGCTCTTGGGCTCGTGGTCATGATGTTATTCTTTTGAAAATTGGGATCTTGGCCTAAGTATAAGGAAGCGTCAGTGTGGCCGTAGTTCTTAACCTGCGGCTTGACCTTTTCTGGTTTAGGACTTATCAGATTTTTCCCTGTATAAGGAAGTACTCGGGTTGGGCGTACCTCTTAACCGACATCTTGACCTTTTTCCTTTGGGACTCTGATTTCTAATTCCGCCCAAACAAAGAGAGGCGTCGGGGTGGGCGTACCTCTTAACCGGAGACTTATATGTAGTTGTTTTTTGTAGGCGTAGTATAGATATCATTTTGGTAATAAAAAGAATCGTCGGGGGTGACTTGGCTCTTAACCGACATGTAGCGATGGGTTGGGTTTCCCTCTTAACCGACATCTAGATCCTTTCTGTCATGTGCTCTCAAGTCCGAAGAATTTTCGGGGTGGACTTGGCTCTTAACCGACGCCTAGTGCTGGCTTCGACGTACCTCTTAACCAGCTACATAGATCCTTTACGGACTGAACCCTTCGGATCCGAGGTGACGCCGGGATGGACATGGCTCTTAACCAGCGCTAACGCTGGGGTGGGTTTCCCTCTTAACCAGTCGCTATATTCCCGAGATCCGAAAGTTACTTTTTGCTTTGCCCTCGACAACGGGAGCCATCGGGGTACCTTATGGTCGTCGCTCTGCACCTCTTATGGCGTGGCGCCGCAACCGCTCTTCTGCTTGTAACCGAGGTCGGCTAAGTGAAAAAGGTCGAAACAATGAGTGATCAATTCACAAATTTGTCCATTTCCCCCGGCCTCTCAGTTAAGCATAACGTTTGTGCCAGGCCGAGGGCTAAGATGGTCCCGGGCCCATGGCCATCAAACCGCTCATTTGGCCTGGTCTATATGCTTTATAGGCCAGTAGGATAACCAATCGGGTGGTTGTGGCCTCGCTCCATGGCGGATGTCGACTAAGACTGCCCTGTCTATTTTCGTCGAAGATCCTTCCAGTCATGCCTTAAACATATTTTTCTGTCGGGACTAGTGCGGGGTGAAGGCCAAGCGGACTAAGACTCGAGGGTCTATGTTCATCCTTTGCTCGAGGCCCCACCGTGTCTTTACGAATTTTTACATATGTCGAATGATGCCGCTCATGAGACTTACACATAGTTCATAGACAGTTTTTGTGCCTCGGGAGGGCTTACAAAATATGTCGCACAGGGCCGAATAATCTACTTGGAGGTAAACCTCACTAGATAGAGCCTGTTGTTGCGAGCCGGGGATATATCCACATCGGGGCCAGACTATTAAAAGTGTTGAAGGTCGACCTTCGGCAGAGTCGTGGAGAGATCGGCTTCTTCCATAGAGCTGTGATTGTTTTTGCTGCCTTTTTTAGGGCGCTAACAACTTTGGCCACATAACTCGATATGGGCTTCTTCTCCTCCATTTCCTCTCGAGCAAGGATGCTATTATCCAACATCGTAGCTCCGAAAGGGAGGGCTGGGGCATGAAGCTCTATGTTGACGTCGCTGTAACCAACAACGACGTCTCTTGGCGGCTTCGCTTGCGGCCGAGGGAAGTCGGTTGGGTTGGTGAGAACGGCGTGCGCCTTTTGGCCAACTCGGCTTCATGCTCTACTGTGGTAGTGAGCACATAACCCGAAGCCTTAAGTGACTTGTATCTTTTTTGCTTGGGGGCTTGTTGGAGGTCTCGCCTCGTTCTGGGTCGGAGATGGAGGCAGCTTCGAGCAATTCAGTCAAATCCTTCTCTTGAATGGACTATATCGTATTCAGGTGGCACTTTTGGGCTTTAGCTTGAGCGCTGCGCACGGTGCCTATGCCTCCCAGTGTTGGGAATTTGAACGCCTGGTACAGGAATGAGCCGACGCCTGAGAAGGCGGCTATGCCGCTCCTACCGAGGATAGCGTTGTTATTTGTTGGGCCTTCAATGATTAGCCAGTTGATGACCTGGAGTGCTTTAAGGCTTCCTTCTCTTAATGTAACAGGGAATTGGATCTGCCCCTTAACTGGGATTCTGATCTTGTTGACGGTAAAGATTGGTCCAGGTGACGAGACGAGGTAAGCATCGTCAAAACCCATCTCCTTAAAGACATGGTAGTATAAATGTCGATTGAGTTGCCGTCGTCCACCAGTACTCGGCCCACCGTTGTGTTGGCGATGACCATCTAGATGACCAAGGGGTTAGTGTGAGGGTATTGAATCTCGACCAATTCGTCTTCGGAGAAGTTGATTATCATGCCTCCGGTGTCGGGCGTCATGCGCGCTGATGGGGCTATGGTCATAACCATAATTTGCTCGGCTTCACGCCTCGCGTTCTTGCTCTTTGCGGTTTCTTCTCCACCAAAGATCATATGTATCACGCCTCCGCTTGCTGGCATGGGGGGGGGGGGGGCTGAGTTCGGTCACGCCTGTCTGCCCTTTTGGCATAATGATTGTAGTTTCCTCGGCGCGGGGCCCCTTGGTTCCTTTGATCGGCCTTCCAGCCCCGATCGTCAGTCTTCTTGACATAATTGCATAACTTTCCTTGACGAATGAGGTGCTTGATCTCGTCCTTCAATTGCCTGCAATCTTCGATGGTATGACCATGATCTTTGTGGTAGTCACAATAGTGGTCATTACTCTACGAAGTGCATCCGACCTCATGGGCTTAGGATACCTGATGGCCGTAGGGTCAGATTTTTCGATAGCCATTAAGATACGGCCTCGAGTGGTATTGAGAGGAGAATGGTTATAGTAGCAGGGAGACTCTTGACCGTGATCTTCATGGCTTTGGTCCCTGTGATCCCGACTTATCTTCCTGTCATTCATATGGTTCCTATAGAACGGCTTGTTCTCTTGAGGGTGATATCTTCCGGTCTTACAGTCCTTGAGGAAGTCTTCCACCCTCATTTCTTCTCTGACTATGTCGGCTAATTCCGTCATGGAAGTTGGTTGCCTCTTGGTTAATTGAGCCTGCAGAGACACGTTGGTGGTCCCGTTAATGAGAGCGGACCTTGTGAAGACGATGTTGACGGCTTGGCCGATCGCATTTCATTCGTTCCGAAAAATGTTGGAAATACTCCCGTAGGGCTTCCTCTTTCTTCTGCATGCTTTTCAGTATGGTTATCGAATTTTCGTCCTGGACCTGTCCCCCGACGAATCTGTTGATGAAGGAGGCAGCTAGTTTGGCAAAGCAAGATATCGTTCTAGGGGGTAACAGTCGGAACCACACTTGTGCTACCCCTTCGAGCGTTATAGGGAAAGCTCGGCATCGGATGGGATTCTGTACGGCGTGAAGATTCATGGCGGAATCAAATGTCATCACAGGAGCTGCTGGGTCGCCTTCTCCGTTAAATTTCTATAGGTTTGTCATCTGCCATTTTGCTAGAGGGGGTTCATCCATTATCCTCTGAACAAACGGAGAAGGATTCGTGACATAGTTTGGCACGGCTCCGCCTATTCTTCCATAGGCTGGAGGTTGCAGGACCTGAGCGGCGTTCTCGGCGTATGCCTGGGCCGCGGCCTGATGGTAATCGTGATGGCCTGGTGGTTGTCCCATTTGATGTTGTGGATTGCCCCTTTTGGAGTACAGCTCCGAATTGTTGAGCAGCTTGGTTCTGCGGCACTAGGTGATATTCGGCATTATGCACGACCATATTAACTGAGACCGGCGACGACATTTGGCCATTACGTGAATGAAGCCTGTGCTACACCTCTGACTCAATCATCCGGCTGACAGTGTTAGTCTGGTGAGAGTAGACGATTGATCCTTCGGCTTGACCTTGGTGCTTTTTGCCACCTTGGTGGCTTTCTTCTGGGAGATGCGAAGAAGGGCTCTCGACTTCTTGAACCGGTACATCCTCATAATTTTGAGGATCATTAAGGATGTTATTCTGTCTCCTATGGCTCCTAGCTATTAACCTTTCTTTCAAGCTCCGGACATACCGGATGTGCCCGTAGGCGTCATGATTGGGGGGTAAATTCTTTCCCTTCTCTCTGCGTCGTGTGAGCGAGTCATACAAGTCAGTCACAGGATAGATCCCGTCGCGTGCAATGCGATTCGTCAATGAATCTCGAAGATCTCTTTCAGGGTAATAAGAGCGAGGTTGAGGACGAGATGGATCTCCACTGAGGATGGCACGGTCGACTCTAGCATGGTGTTCTCCTTCCTCGGGAGGAGTGTGCTATGAAGTTGGAGCACTTGGATTCACAGTCACTGGAACGTTTCTTGAAGAGTGACTGGAGCATTGGCCCAGTTCCCGGTTTGAAGCTTTCGAGATGGGATTGTCGGTATGCTCAAGGTTAGTTCCTTCTAAGGAGAAAGGCTGGTTCTGATGGAGGATCATGTCAGTACGATGAGTCGTCCAGCGACGACGACCTTCTCCCTCCAGATCTTGGTCACGCTCGGCTTTGGCTTCATTGCCGTCCCGAGCGATTGCTGACCTGGTACGCATTCTTCACTGAATGGTATGCTATTCGGTAAGCTTGTAGAGGAAGTTACCCGAAGAGGCAACTGTAGCTTTGAACCTGGAAAACTCAATGAAGACTAGATGCTAAAAAAAATGTGACTTTTCAAGAACTCCCCGCAGTCGACACCAATGTTTCGACGTGAATCTAAACTAGTCAGAAGATGGAGAGCACGTGCCTCTTTCCGATCAGTCTTCAAGTTAGGTTTCGGATTAAGGACATAATGGGGGTTGAGAAGTATTTGAGCGTCTATGGCCTATCCGGGCCTAGTGAGGCTCACCATGAAGCCGAGCGGCTACGTGGTGGATCTCAAGTCTAGAGAGGGAAGTGTCCGAATTCTAGAGAGAGTGTAAATGCCCTTCAATCTCCTATGTGTCTCTAAGCGTAAGTCTTGACTTACTTTGGACATCCGAGAGGGGCCTTTATATAGGGGAGACCTTTAGATTTGACTTGGACTGTCAGTGCTGAAAGCAACCTATACAGTTGTGAGGTCGTAGGTCTCCTCGGCTTTGGGCTCTTTGGCCTCTTCGGGAGGGCGAGACCAGCGGTGTCTGTGCCCCCAAGCGCGTAGCTCTCAAAAGGAACGGAGCCGCTGCTTGTACCTGGCCGGTCCTAGCCGGAGGGACCCATGACGGCACGGTCCAGATTATCTAAAAGCCCCCATGTCGTATATGTTGCTATTAGTATCTAGCTTACGAATAGAATTTATATTAGTATTAAGTTTATTTTTAAGTTGATCATTTGTACATCTGATTGAATCACTTTGATAAAACCGAGATATATACAAGTGATTGTCAAATTAGGTTTGACTTGTAACTGGTTAAGTTTATTCTTGAGTAACTTAGTCGAAAAGAGTTAGGGCTATCAAATTTCAACAATTACAAGTAATCTCTAAATATCTACCGCTTTATCTCCTCTCTAAACTTGAAAGGATTTTTTAGTTTTGTTCTTAGGGAATCCTGTGTGCTTACTAAAAATGTTGGAGGAATGTCGTCCATCTAACCGGTAGCAACATAGTGGGGGCTATAATTCCTTAAGGACATAGAATCACTATATAGGAATACTTTGGTGTAAATTGCAAGCATATTCAAAACCTCTTCATCATTACTTGTTATACGAGAAATCCAACAATCTTAAGGAATTCTAATCACTACAGCGATGGAGGGAACCGAATCTAAACTATACGTTGTAGGCATCAAGAAAGTCGATAGGTTTGATGTCATTAATTTCACAAGATAGAAAGAAAAGATGATGATCATATTAACAGAGGCACCGCCAGAATGATTAAAGGGTGAACTTAATGGAAAGAGAAATGTGCGAAATTTCTAAACTTATTCTTTATATAATGTTATGAGAAAAGCATGTTTTTTTATATAAACATGATAATAATTCAATATTTTTTTTTTAATTCACATGGTATGGAAAATTTTTAGTTACGGTTTAAATTTTGGTACTTGTCATGTTTTGATAATATTTATGAATTGTAATACTTTCTTTTCTATTATCGTTACTATATTTATGCTTTCAAATATGATATGTAAGAAGATAAGAAAATTTTGAATGAATATGATATGAAAAGGGTGCATATTGTTTAGAAATATAATAATGAATTATTTTGTCATTTGTTGAATGCTACTCATAATGAATAATGCATTTCATATTGTTTTTTTATTTAAATTATGACATGTTGAATATTTAAAAATAGTTGCTGTAGTTTTATATTTTAATTACCATCAGGCACGAAAGAGTTTATGGGAAACTATCTCAAATATGTTCAACAAGCATGTTCGCAATTTCGACGGAACATGTTGGTGCATCAAATTTCAACATAAATCATGAGAATACAAATCACTAACCTACATTCATTCATAAATCGTCAAAGAGGCAAAAGTAATGAGTATACGATAAGTATCATGTATATACATACCTTTGTGTTCTTCTCACTGATACTGAAGAAACAATTGAGGCAATGTGTAATAGATGTACAAACATCACGATCTTTGGTCTGCCGTAAACTATCCTGCAATCCAAAATATAGAAGAATAAAGGAATTTAAAATTTTACTATACACATACACACACAATACAATCTTGGATATTTATCTACCATTTTGTCAATTACAGCTCAACTAAAGCTTGAATAAGATTAAAAATTAATGGTCAAGTAGCAAAAACAACTTTCAATAGAAACCAAAAATAATAAGCTAGTGCACGATGGAAAAAATATTATAATCAGAGGAGGCCTGATTCAATTTATTGCATAAAAAAAGGGACATAATGTTGAAAAATCTGTACAGGTTGGATTCTTCTATTGTTTCTTAAAATTAATATATACTAAGAAGCAAAAGGGCATCGATGTCAGACAAATCAATTACCATTCTCTTCACATTACAAAGGATGCACACCATCAGTAGTAAAGTATAGTAGGATAGAAACTCCTTTCTATGCAAGTCATTTAAAACCATTAATAGTCCAGTCAGTCAAATCTCTCAAGGAAGAAGAATAGTGGAATACAATCTTAAGCTAGCATGATTTCATAAATTTATATTCGGTAATAATCTCAAAAATGATGTTATGTTTGTGGTTCAAACATCTCTATGGTTCAAGAGGCCGTTTAATCATAGGGAATGGTCTGAAGTTCAAGTTTTGGTGGGATCGGTGGACTCCGGTTGGTGTCTTAAAAGAAGAATTCCCTAGGTTGTTTTCTATCTCAGATGGGAAGAATTATAGTGTTGCCCAAATGGCAGAATAGAACAACGATGTATAGCATTGGAAGCTCCCTTGACGAAGAGTAATCTTTGATAGGGAGCATGATCAACTTCACGATCTTCTGGCAATCATCAATCAGGTCTCCTTGAATCAAAGCAAATCTGACTCTGTAAGTTGGACGCCTGGTCAGACAGCTTTATTTACGACAAAGTCGAGCTGTGAGGTTTTGTAAAACATAAATCCTTTGCCAGCTGAAGATCATACCTACCTGTTATGGAAAGCAAAGCCCCTCCAAAGGTAAATATCTTTCTTTGGCAATTTGCGCAAAATAAAATTGTTACTCGGGATCTTCTTTGGAATAGAAATATGCTTCATCCCATCCAAAATACTTGTGCTTTTTATCAATGTCACATTGAGACAGCTAACCATCTACTCATTCGCTATTATGTTTCTTGGTTGGTCTAGTGTAAATTGTTTAATTGGTGGGGTATTTCTTTTCATGTGCCGGAGTCCTCGTATGATTTCTTTGTATAGTGGAGTTTCCTTGGCAAAGGAGCAATGCAAAAGACTTTTATAAACATTCTATTCGGAGTTGTTGTATGGACAATTTGGTTGGAAAGAAACAGATTGGTTTTTGATGAGATACATCCTCAATGGATTGATATTTGATCTATTCATTATTCACCGAGCAGTAGCATGGTTAAAAGCAGTGAAGCCTTCTTTCATTTACTCATCGGCTGAGTTGCAAAGGAATGTAGCTAGAATTTTATTATGGTCTAATAACTAGCTAGTGATTTAAATTCTACAAATCTGGATCTTCCTGGATGATGTTTGTCAGATTGTGGAAGGGATAGGTTGGTTGGTAGATATGTTAGGAGAGCATGCTGAATGTGCAATTTTGTCGAGTGGAGCAGATATGATAAGGAGAAGAGCATGTGATACGAGGAGATGTGTGAAGCTAAAAAACTCTCATATTTATTACCAGATGTTTTCCTCTCGCTTTTGTACGACGCTCTCCCACTCACGTACGAATTTTTCCCACGTGGTTTCATCCGGCGGATCGGGGATAGCTGACATTAGCGAGCTTGGCCACCTTTTTAATTAATTAATAAAAATTGCTAATCTTCTATCCAAAAAAATCAAGCATATCGAAAGAGTAAATATCCATAATGTTTTCATGATTTTAACTATATGTTCAGTGAGACTTCTAGCACACTATACATAGCTAACTAAAATAAGAATGCCCAAAGATTGTGATCATAAGAACATTTAAGGATACAAGCATCAGAATCACATATTTAAGTCCACAAACTTTTGTATAACCATTCTCCAACCACATTGACATAGGTAAATCAAAAACTATAAATATTACAAAGTTTAGAGGGTGCAAGTGATGCAATGCTTAGCATACGTAACAACAACCTCATTAAAACAAAGATCATGAAAATACTCTATATATATTTTCTTTTCTATCGTTTTTAGCCACCTGTAAAAAATATCCTCACATCAAGGAGCAACATTTTATTATTTGGGTAAGAAAAAGCATATAATCCCTGATAATTCCCTGCTAACATGTTCCAAGCATAGATGAAGATAATTTTTCATAGATAGTCTACGATCTTATAAGTTACATACCCACCAGATTCAACAAAGCACTAAAATGTTACCTCTCCGAGGTATCGTAAGTTTATACCATGACTATAGAATTTGTGAATCAATGCCTAGCGATCGGCGGGTACGAATTTTAACACTTTGAGATTTTCCACAAATTTCTACACAAATTTCTCAATGACTTCCCTCTTGAGATTCAAAGAGATTTCTCTTACATTTTCTTCATCTTCTAGTTTCTCCTAGCAATTCAAGTGACATGTAGAAAATTTTATTTTATTTTAAGACATACATGCCTTAATTTCACGAGGGAGTTGGTGGTTAGAAAGGATTTAGAAGTATTAGATATCTCAGAAAAATTGATAATTGAGAGAGGAGAGTGGCTATGTAGTATCGACTTTATATAGATAGTTGGATATGGATCAAAAGCTATCTATTGATTATATTATGTCTTTCTATAGGTTATATAGTCGTGTGCTAGATAATATGATCATACTCTATTTATTTTATATACAATTTATATTATATATACGTAATACGGCAACTTGTATCTTCATATGGCATGTAGGACACACAATGCCCTTGGGCTTAACCGTTGAGGATTCATATAGCCAACCTCACTCGATGGAATTGAGGCTTGTTTTTGTTGTTGTTGTTGTTGTATACATGCCTAAATTTCAAAGTGGAAACATACTTCATCACTTCCACCCAATGCAAACTTGGTAAACACATTGGGTTGAAATAAATCTTTTGCTTCGACTCTCTCTTTGTGATTCGAGACTATATATATCAAAGTTGAAACAAAATCAGTAAATGCTATGAAAACGTTGTGCACATAATTGTGGTTAAGTAATATTATAGCCTTAAGATGAAAAAACATGGTTCAGGTGTATGATAATTAGCATCACGTGGTGTTGCTCTCGTCAAATCCAAAAGATTTTTCCTTGAAAGAAGACAAGCAAAAAGTTATGCTCAATACAATTGTAATAACAAGTACAAATAAGATAGCATGTGAGTTTCTAGGGGATAGATTTGATGTGGTTCATATATCATGCTAATTAAACTTGAACTAAAATCTAAGTCATTTGAAAAAAATATAAGACCGTTTGATAGCTATATTAAGTTTTATTTCCACAATGAAAACAAAAAAGCCTAAGCATGTGTCTAGGTATAAATATTTTTCTATTTTTAT
The DNA here is from genome assembly GCF_046630445.1 of Rutidosis leptorrhynchoides. Lineage (NCBI taxonomy): Eukaryota > Viridiplantae > Streptophyta > Magnoliopsida > Asterales > Asteraceae > Rutidosis > Rutidosis leptorrhynchoides. Next base: position 78,441 of record NW_027266404.1, on the reverse strand, counting down.
TAGGCCATGAAAATTGGAATGATGTAGAAGAAAATGAGAAACATGTCAGAGGAAAAAACTAGAGCAAATAGGGATAAAACATATACATCTTTTTTAGAACGGGATAAAAATGCATCGGTAATAAATTTAACTAATTAAAGTCAATTAACCGTATACTCGACCAGTTAACCAATTACCTGCAATCAACAGAGAGGAATCCCTGAAATTCCATAAGTATAACTAATTTAAATTGATGTGTAGATCCATCAAGAACTAAATGCTCTTTCAGATGAAGATTATGGGCAACCTCTTTCATCTATAGAGACAACCCAAATATAAACTAACTTGTTAAAAAAATTAGGAATTTTACTTGCACGCACAAAGATGAAAGAAACAAAACAAAGTAAGATTTTTACTCGGCTCACCAGCTTTTGGAAACAGTTCTTCTTCAATGTAATTGTGGCAGGGAGGAAGAACCATATAAATGAGAGTTTACATCAATAAGATCTAGAAAGTCAAGCATAACACCCTAGAACAATAATATGCAACATAACATAACAATTAATTATAGAGAGATAGTTTCCTACAACTAAAACTATCACAAGGTTTTAACAAGTTCAATAATAACATACATGAGGTACCACTCTATGACCCATGTAATCAATAATGGCCATAGCAAGATAGTGTAGTCTGGGGGTTTTCTTTGTCTAATACGCCTTTGTGGCAACCAACTCATTGTTTGAGGAACTATATGTAAACAACACTTTGCTTTAGGCCAGAGTTAGAGCTCATGATGTTAGAATTTACACCTCTTTCCTTAAGGTCCTTAATATCAACATCCTCAACAACATTGAAGGCTATACTATTTTGTACACATATAGCAAAAGGATATTTACGTGATACATATGCCAACAACCATTAACTAGCCGATTAGACAACTATTGACTATCCCAAACAATTATAATAAGTATTGATAAAAACTGCAATATAAAAGCAATGACAAATAAGAAACCAAAGGAATTATAAAAAAATAGTCACCCCACAAGCAAAGAAGGAAGACAAGTCAAAAGTGATTAGTTTCATCTAGGCACCTATTGTTTATATTTACAAAATGGTAAAATGAGGATAACATTAGGGATGAAGATGTACGAGGCCATCTTACAATTTTGGTTTCAGCGAAGCAAAAAATTTCAAAACATAAAAAAATACATTTATCTTTTCATATGTTTACTCACATAGGACATCCTTCGTTTGGGTCTAATAAGAGTTTACCTGTGGTTTATTGCTTCAATTGCACCGCTTGTTGTTGCATTGATAAAGTCTGAAGTTACTTTGTAGAACGCCCTATCACATACTACCGTGCAACATATCATAAGATAAACAAAATGAAATACTGAAAGCCAATGTAAATGTTAAAACCACATACATCACATCGGTATGTAAACATACTTATAATAAAAACTTTTTCGGGGTAATCACTTGGTAGATTGCACATCCTCATTCCAATTCTTTTTGCATGTCAGTTTGATCACTTCCATACGAGAGATTTAGTACATCTACTTCAGGATTAAAAAAAAGAAACTTAAAAACTTATTGCATTTGAAAAGAATAATTTGAAAGAAAATGCATGGCCTAAAATTTTCATGCAACCCAAATATCTAATGCTTGAATCACATTGACACAAATGAAAGCTCAAACTTTATTGTGAACGCCATATATTTATTGACAACACAAGAATCTCTCCCCATCAATCGAGACTAAAACAATGAATTACACCAATGCAATCTTGCATTGAGTTGGGTATGGCACATGCCATGAGTAATGAGGCATGAGATATGAGGTATGATAGGCTAAAGTTTGTCTAAAGGATGTACTTCAGCCTTGCTTTCTAAATATCGAGGTTGTAAGAATTTAAGAACAGTTTAAAATAATGATTCAACTATGTTGTCTTACCTTCACCAAACCCATGGGTAATTTTAACCCCCCAATCAATCTGGTTGTTTCATCTTTCGGCCTATGGTAATTTTCTCCAAATGTTGTATAGAAAGATGTAGTTGTTCTAGATATACAAAACTCTTTCACTTTTATTGTTATCACATTTAGATAAATTAAATCTCCTAAAATCTATAATGAAGGGGCATTAGATTGTCTTCCCTCTAAAACATTAATTACGTAATTATATAAACACAAGAAAGAATAGACTTACTTTCTAATGGAAGATGGACTGGAGTGATGAGAAAACTTAATGCTTTTTTGACACATTTGGTTTCCTCAAAAGAAACTACTTCATCCATGCGATCAAATAAACTTCTCTGTAAGTTGTTTTATTCATAATGCACAATGCACTATTGAATCCATAGTGTGCACTACATGAGCGTCAACCATTCAAAAAGAATGGAGATCAGATTCGCTAACCTTTGGGCCGTCGGATACTACTAATATCAATATGTTTTATTCCAAAGGAGAGATTCCACCATCATTTATACAAAATCAAGGAACTATTAATATGACGGTTATATAAGAGCCAAAACTACTAAGGGCATTCCATCCTATGTAAGCATCTAGATAATTTGGAATGCGACGTGTTTGAAACAAAGCTGCAAAGCGAGTTCTTTGCTAAAAGCGGGTTCTTTCCCTTTTACAGGGCCATCATTATACTAGCTGTCAAAGTTTGTGAGCAAGGGAATCGGGCCAAATGAATATAGGATCAAAAAAAAATCGTGAAAACTAGAACGCGGGGGTATTTTATCGGGTCTCCTAATGATATTAAAATAAGAGGGCTCATACGATTCATTGGAACAAAAAAAGACCTCAGCTAGGGACTGACCAAGGTCGGGACGTGAAAATAAAAGAAGAGGCTTAGCAGATAAACGATGAACGACGAAAAAGTTATTCTTATCTCTAATATAGAATCAAAGAAGTATTCGTCTTTTCTCTAGTTAAAAAATAAAACAGAAAATATAAGTAATATGATCATAATAAGGTTTTGCGAAAAAAAAAAGAAGAAAAAAAACTCATTTGTTAGTAAATAAAATTCATTGGTTCGACAACACCTTAAAATAAAGCATCATCATTCATATATATATACCACGTTCATCCATTTCCAAGAAATAGCCATATGTTGTTTTCATGTCCATTAAGTTTGACATTTTGTTCTCATCTTTTGGAGAATATCTAGCACCTCCTTCCAAGATGAAAAACAAACGATTTTCTATGAATGAGGACCTCCTTTGACAACCTCTCCTTAGTGTTGTAATCTGGAAGCAACTGCATCAATAATTAGTATATCATGATAGAATTAGAATCATTGAAACCTATTTTTCTCGATAATGCTTTTTAAAGTACATTTTAGTCTTTCTAGCATATTGCACACATCATTAAACCACAATATGGTCTAAAAAGCAATAATGATGATGATAATTGTAGTAAAACATAATTTAATTTAATTATTAATTTAATTTTTTGTCTTATATATGTTTCTAAATAAGTACGATCAATATACTCTTCAAACAAAGTAAGATTGATATATCTTTCTTGTTTGAAGTAAGATCGATGTATCTTTCTCTTATATATAGACACAGTCTCTAACCATTTTTCTAGTAAAAAACTAATCTTATAATCTTACTTTTTTAATAAAATAATATCTCACTTTCAACTGTGGAAGCGTAGATATATCATTCACCCTTGCACGTAATTTGATAGGTACCTTAAACGTTAGTTCTCTAATGTGATATGCATTTGTTGTTTTCCCAGTCTTATTACCATTTTTTTTTCAGAATTTCACTTGCATAAGAAAGAAGCGTGTCATAATAATAATAATAATAATAATAATAATAATAATGTTAAAGCACATACCACACCTAGTGCTAAATTTCGGCTTCTTCTTTTCTTTTCGTTTATTATTCAAAGGCTATTACTTCTCTTTCTTTCTTTTTTATTTTTGGATTCATAGATTTCGGTTTTTTTTTTCTTTTTAATTCATAGGTTCAAGCTTCTTCTGATCATTCAATTTTGTTTTACCCATTACTTCTATGTACGTCCTCTTTTTATATACGTACATTATCTTTTCAAATTTAGGTTAGGAGAAAGAGAAAAAAAATAATGTTTTTGATTTAGAGGAAAATGTGTTTTCAAATCCGTATTAAGATGAAAAAATAAACCTTTTTATATGCCTTCTTTATCAGTAGAATATGAAGAGGTAAATAGGATGATAAAATAGAAGGTGGTTTAGGGATAAAGTAGGGGTTGCGCAATAGAGAAAGAAATTGAGAGGCGTTTAACTACGCATTGATTCTCCACTCACGGTAGCACCCTTGGATCCCTATCATGATAAAGATTTGTCAAGTTTTCAAAAATTTCAAAAAAAAAGTTCAAATTACAATCCCAAAAATTCACATGTAAAACACAATCAATTAACTCAAAATGCACAATTACCCCAAGGTTCACAATTTCCAAAACATTCACTATTTCCATAATATCCTCATTTTTTTCATTTTTCTCTATATACACAAATTCCATATTCAAGATCTCGTTCAATGCCTAAAGAAATGCAAAATAATATGTGGTCACAACCGTTTGGCTATTTTACTATTAATCAATACCAATCCAGTATGACTGCAGGTGGTTCTTAGATGGGAACACCAAATTCTAATCATGAATCAAAATCACGTCAAGCTTCTTTTTCTCAATCGATGGCCAGCCTAAGAGGCTTACACACTATTGACTTGAATGTGGACAATGATAATAAACATCATGAGGTTAAAGTGGTTGAAATGGAGAAGATGCCAACACACGAGTGAGATGGAGCAAAGTTGAAGATATTTTGTTAATAAGTTCATGGCTTAAAACTTCTAAAGATTCAATATCTGATCACACAGGAAAGAGCTTTTGAAAAGCTATCTCAAATATGTTCAAGAAGCATGTTTGCAAGTTTGGTGGAAATACCAAGGATAAGTATCAGTATAAGCAGCAATGGATAAAGTCAAACTAGATGTTTACATAATTTAATGGTTGCTACAAGTCTATAATGATTATCAAATTACACAGAGATTTCGAATGAAAAAGCATGTATTTCTTTTCATAATGAATGAACTAGAAAATTGATATCCTTACTTTCAGTCAAATAATGATGCAACCAGTAGGAGTAGTCTATGTTCAATGCAAAAATGATGGTTGCAATGTGAATGTTGGCTTATGGAGCACATAGTGATGAGCTTGGTGAATACCTCCAAATCAGCGACTGCACCACAATCCAACGCCTTCGAAAATTCGTCAAAGGCGTGAAAGAGATTTTTGATCCCTGCTACTTAAGGAAGCCCAACACAAACGACACTGCTCATTTACTTCATTTTGTGGAAAATGAGGCTTTCCTGGCATGCTCAAAGTGGTCGTGTCTCAAGATTTATGGATTTGGCATTATTTTTTGTGTTGTAGGGTCAAACAACGATCTTAACGTGTTAAATTAATCTGATTTTTTCACACGCAACTTGCAATGATAAGTTTATGATGTTGTATTCGAGATAAATGCTAGAAAATACAATATTGGATACTACTTGGCTAATGAAATTTATCACACTTGACCTACATTTGTCAAAATGATATGCTTACCACTAGGACAGACGAAACATTGTTCACCTACACCAAGAAGCAGCTCAGAAATATGTCGAAGGAGTATTCAGTGTCGTACAAGCTAGATTTGCTATTATACGTGGTCCGACACGAATGTTGGATACACCAACACTTAACAATGTCATGTATGCATGTATTATATTGCATGGTATGATTGTTGATGATGAACGAGACGAAGGAGAGGGTTATTACGTATACCACGCTAACAACAACCAAACTAAATCAACATGTGATATTAACGGTGATCCTTCTCCAAACTTTGCACTGATTCTTCAAAAAAATGGTAACCTTCACAATGGACAGATGCATCGTCAACTCCAAGATGATTTAGTGGAGCATATTTGGAATAAGTTCAAAAACAACAACGAGTTGATCAAGTTTATGAGCTCTAAGCATCAAGTTTAGTATGTCTATTTTTTTCAATTTGTATTTACTCCTATTTATTTAAACTTTCATAATTAAGATAAAATGCATTTCTTAATGTAGCTACTAATTTTATTTTGTTCATGTTCCTATAAAAAATTTCATGATATTTAATTAAAAAAATTATTCATGATATGTCATTTATCATTCAAATAAATTTTTTTTTATAAATCTATAACAATATATGAATGGATTTGTTATAGCTATGATAGCTATACTCGTGCGCTTATTCCCATTTCCTAAACACATCCACTTACTCTTCTTTTTGTTAAACCCTGAAGTTTTAAATTTGTTAAATAATGATCCTCACATTTTTTAAAATTAAATTATCACTACTAACAAACTCACCGCTAGCAGTTTAAACATTCACCCACATATTTATTCGTTACATAAATATTGGTCCTCATAGTTCTGCACGTTTAAACAAACCCGCTCTCATTTGCTTACATATTTACCCCTCATACTCCTTCATTACTTAAACATTGATCCTCATAGTTATGGCATTTTGCTACAAACACGAACACCGACATTCTCAAGCATGCTAATGCCTAATAGTACGTCCTCAAATTCCATAATCCTCACAAAACTAAGAAAAAGAATAAACTGAAAACACACAATTCATTACTTTCATTTAATAATAAATTGGTCCTCAAATATCGTTTCAACCAGCTCAGGTTCATAACACGCTATAAAATAGGCACTCAAAGGACACGTGTAAATTATTTACCGAGCTTAGTCATTAGTTACACATACATGTACAATTGTATTAAACTGCATGTGGACTGAAGCTAAGCAGCAGATGGACAAGTGTAGGCCATTCAACGAGCTCATCACCAATCATGGATACGTGTACAAAACAAGACACTTGGCGATTTGGAAGATGCCACCCAACACATGCTAACACTTGTTCTCCTTCTACCAAAGCCACATGGAATATGCAACACGTGATATTCATAACCTCCAAAATTAATTTAGAACAAATAAATATGACCTCCATCTTAGCAAATTCCCATACATTCATATCGCCTGCAATCTCACACCTCACCTCACCTTCACATCGCCTGCAATCTGGACAGATAATTCGAGAACACCAAATAAATAAAAACATCAGCTTTCAAGAGTAAATATAGCAAGGGAAAACACAGAATTATAGCAATTATCGATGCAAATTCCAGCAAAAGGAGCTGAAATACTTAGATTTAGACGAAAGTCCAAACGTAATGAACACAGCAGACAATATAAATAGATTTTAAAGTTTTATTACTCATAATTAAACCAGGAGGTGAACTATTTCATGCATAGTGTTCATAGAAAAGCAACGAAGAAAAATCTAAGTCAAAAAATGTTCTACATGCGAGAAACTTATAAATGATAGCAAGATTGAGCTGGATGCTGCAACAATTCTGAACCAGCAAATAAATGGATTGAAAAAATGAACCACACCTAAAGATTTAATATATTACTACATTTGAACAAAGCGACGACAGAGCTAGCTAAAAAAGGACAAACAATCAAAACGAAGCTTACTGTCAAACTTCTAAGCAAAAGTTAAAAAAAGTACAAACGATCAAAACGAAGCTTATTGACAAAAAGTAGACATCGAAATATTTTCAATCCAATTTTAAACCTTCCAACAAAACACTTACTGAAGGAAAAAATCTACAGAGAGAAAAAAAAAGAAGAAGAAAAACACAAATTCCATCAATCCTATAATACCAAACATTGACACTAAGTCCGTAAAACGCTGATGAACCCTCCTAATGAAAAAATTACTAAGGAAGGATATTATCAAGCAAGAGAGAAATTTAATCGGAGAAATCGAGCAACCGAGAAGCCCAAGAACCACAGTAGCTGTGAATAAACAGGAAAAAAAAGCATTTGAGTTCATTGCACAAAAATGAATACACACTAAATAAACAAAACAGTGAGAAACAAAGTATATATCAGAGAAGCAAAGATGGCATTAATTTTTTTTTCTGAAGGAAAATATGGCATTAGTTACTTCTTATAATCGAGGCTGAACATTTCCAGGAAAGAACTCTTTCAGCCATGTCAATAGATAGTAAATCCATATGAAAACACGCTTACAGGAAAAGAATAATTAATTAGTAACATTACTTCATTTGCATCAATTTCTTATCACCACTTTGCAACAGAACAGAGCTTAACCAAGATTACCTGCTCTTGAAGATGCTGAAGATTAGGAATCCCGACGGAAATTGAAGAGCTTTCGCTTCCCACATTGACCCTTTAGCTTCCCAGTAATGGGATTTCAACTAAAATCCTCAAGTGAAAGGAAGACATGATAAAGGGGAAAGATGAGCAGAAGCCACTCTAAAAACTGGACGACATTATGACGATGAAGCTCTCAAGTCTCTGAAGATCTAAAAATAAAATTTCCTTAGGGTCATCCCCCATCGTTTCCAGTCATAAAAACCTAATATACACTCTGACCCCATAGTTCACGGCTAAATATATATTAGTCCTTATATAACAACTTATTTTTTTAAAGTACCCTATAAAAAATTCTATACATTTTAAGACTTTGGTCTTCATCTTTTAAATGAGAAAACTTGAACCATTAACATTTAAAAAAAAAAAAACACTGGTCTCCATACTTTAAAATTAATACGTCAAAATCACAAATTGTAAAAACTTTAATTTCCTTCCCTACTTTTTTTTTATCAGTGTATAGTGTAACTAGATTAAAAAATATCAAAGACATGATTAATCTATTTTTTTTTTAAAAAAAAAAACCCACTAACTTAACAATAAAAAATAAATAAAACATAAAAAATAAGCCGAACAAACATCTTTACCCATTAAGCATCAATCTGCGCTTTTGCGCGGTCCGTTACTTGTAACAATTACAATAATATTAAAAAGATTAATTTTTAAAAATATTATTATCATATATAATTGTTTGTGGAAAAAAATAAATATAATATAAAATAATATAATATACATAAAAAATATGAGAATGAAACATGAGATAATGGATAAAGTGACGAGAATATTAAATGCGAGTGATTAAAATATATATAGAATATAAAGATTAAAATATTTATGTGATGAGTATGATCCATTTAAGATTGGATATAGAATAAAGATGTCTTAAGATCAACCACATCATAGATGTTTAAATAGAGGGATTAATGATGTGATGAGAGAATGATCATAACAAATGGGGTGATTACGTGGGGCGTGTCACTTTTATACGTCCTAATCTTAAAAAGTAAACACAAAAAAATTATTTTGAAAATGAGATTTTTGGGATGAAGAAGAGTGTTTTCAATTAACTTGAATCCGGAACTCGCGTTTCTGAGAGAGGATATTTTTTCAAAAAAATAATTATTACTACATAATTACACAATTATTGCAATCCGATATAGTTCTTGTCTCGTGAATGAGAATTTCGGGTGTAGTCCTTATCATTTTAGCTTAACGCTGCTAACAACCGTTAACGTGGAGTGTAGGTGGAGATAGCTAGTTTTCGCCACGTAAAATGTCATATGCCATGTTATTAGTTAATCCAATTATCCAGGTAGACGCCACATTTATAGTTATAAACGGCGTTAAGCCAAAATAACCCACTTTTTAGTTTGAAATTTGATCCCGTGAATGAGAATTTCGGATTGAAGTGTCTCACTTGTCCCGTGTTTGGCAATATCGGGATTGTCGTGTCCCCTACTTATGGTTTTCGAGACAAGATTAAATCAATTTAAATTTTCATAATCGTTGTGATTAAGTTAATGATCCCGAAAATTCTATTTTTTCAAAAAAATAATTATTACTACATAATTACACAATTATTGCAATCCGATATAGTTCTTGTCTCGTGAATGAGAATTTCGGGTGTAGTCCTTATCATTTTAGCTTAACGCTGCTAACAACCGTTAACGTGGAGTGTAGGTGGAGATAGCTAGTTTTCGCCACGTAAAATGTCATATGCCATGTTATTAGTTAATCCAATTATCCAGGTAGACGCCACATTTATAGTTATAAACGGCGTTAAGCCAAAATAACCCACTTTTTAGTTTGAAATTTGATCCCGTGAATGAGAATTTCGGATTGAAGTGTCTCACCTTGTCCCGTGTTTGGTAATATCGGGATTGTCGTGTCCCCTACTTATGGTTTTCGAGACAAGATTAAATCAATTTAAATTTTCATAATCGTTGTGATTAAGTTAATGGTCCCGAAAATTCTATTTCCAAAACATGTACATTCGTTTAGATTTCACAAAATCTTCAATAAAATATTTATCTTTTAAGATTCGTACGTACATTTATAATTTGTTGGAGTAATTGGACTCCCAACTGATTAAATTTTATGTGAGATCATAATAAGTTTTTAATATTTATTTATCTATTTATCTCATAAGTGAACTGAAGTTAGAAATTGAATGGAGCCCAATTAATTAATTTATCATTTTCATGATCTGCTCTCTTCTTATCATATTATTTTTTTGGGATCGTGCTCGTTGATGCGAGACATATGCAGGTGCGAGTGGTACGAAAAGAAATATTCTCGTACAATTCTACTTTTCTATGTTATGTAATATTTTTATTCCATCACACAACAAAATATGTATTGTCTATTATGACCTTCAGCTATGTAAATGGTTGGCTAAAATAGAAAGTCTATTATGTATACCCTTTAAGTCCATATGTCCTCGGTCATTTTGCGGGCAAAAAAAAAAAAAACCATTCCATCATTGGTTCGTATTGGTTTTATTCACAAGAATTAAAATTAAGGATCAATTATGTAAATTTTTCCAACCCAACATCAACTGCAAAAATTGAATTTTCCTTCCATCGAAGAGAAAATCGTGTAAGTCATTCGATCGTGTTTGATTTCAACCCTCTTAACAAAACCCCAACTCTCTACATGGATCTATACTTCTATTAATCCATTTTTTTTAGAATCAACTTCTCTTAATCCATAAGCAATGGAAGATTCGTTCGGTTTTATGGATCTTTTAAGTTTGGATAGAAATGTAGTCGAAGATTTGTGTTTTATAGACTCCGACTGACAGATACATTCCAGGATGAAGAATCTGACTATAATGACAAACCGCCATCATTCCTAATGAAGAAAGTGAGCTTAAAAAATGGATCTAATGCTAATGATTATTTATCTCAGTTTTTGGGATTAGGGTTATGTCTATAGATTTTGATTAACCGTAATGGGTGAAATGATTGAACTATGATCCCAATTTCTTACAGATTTTAAGGTGTGCTAAATCGGTTGAGAATTACACATATCCATATGTACTTCATCTTGATGAATGTGTCGAATTTGATCTAGCAGTTAAGTCATCCAATGTTATTTTTTTCACGTTAGCATATGGAACTCATTGATTAATGGAACTTTGATCGTTGTTCATTTTGTGATTTATGGTTTGAGCAGGAGGTGGATAGTTCCAAGACAGATTTGATCGAGGAACCGAAAACTTTAATGGTATTTGAAAGCAATAAAATTTTATATGAGCTCTACAAACGATATGCAAAGCTAATGGGGTTTTCAAGGCCATCATATCTTGGATTCGGCGAAGAAGAAAAGGCGGCAGGTGGGATCTGGTTCAACGACATTGAGGAAGGAGAAACTTTTGCGAAATTACTTTCAGACTTCCGATTTTTTTTTGTCAAATTTATCCTCTCTTTTTTATGTAAACATAAAATAAAAAGACTTAATTATATATATAGGGTAAAATGGGATAGACGACTTACTTTTATCTAAAAATGGCATTTTTTGAGACAAAATTCTAGAAAAGCAATATTTTTGGAATAAAATAAAATTTTTAATAAAATATATAGTGAGAGATGGAGGGAGTACTGATTTTTAATTTAGAATGTGAAGATCATTTATTTATTACATCTATATATGATTAATTTTGAACTGATTTTTTATTTTTCATGTTCGGTTAGTATACTGATTATTACTGTGTTTCAGAAAAGTTGATATTTTGAGTAAAATGACATCATGTAATTAATTTGATATAATAAGGTTATTTTTATCAACGAAAACATTTCTTAAACTATACATGAAATTTTGATCAATTTAGGATAACTTAAGAATTTTTTTTTCCAAAATTACTCTTAATGTATCTGATTAATTACACCGTGGTATTTTAATATATATATATATATATTTTTCATTCCTTAGGAAATACTTTTAGTACTTTATATGTAGTATATAGTAATAAAATAATTAATAAAACCTCATGTAATATATTCAAATTCTAAAAACATTTGCCAGTAAATGATTTAAAAAAAATAAAAATTATATCTAAGGACTGACATCAAATTAAAGAACGTGGACCAAAAATTATTGAGCCGAAAGAAGAGGATATAGTATAGATTCTGAAGTAAAAAAGAAAAATGACAATGTAGGATGACCCACATCATATATTTTTTTCTCTTTTATAACCTTAAAAGATAAGGTGGCATTCATATTTCTACGAGTAGTTATTATCACATTGGTTCCATAAAATATCTAATTTGTGGTGGGATGAATGAACAGTCTAGCTATAGTGTTTCGATCTGATCCGTCCGATCTCTTCAACATGTGATTTGGAACACCAGATGGTTAAATGAACAGTGAATAAACAGTGACTTAATCTCGACCGTCCGATATGCTTCTTTTACTCATTTGGGTCGTCCATTTCCGAGCCTATTTGGCTTATTGTGTACTTGCCCTCACACTCACACGATGATTTCTCGAGAAGTCTCGGGAGACTACCGAGCTTCTTCTCCCAAATTCAGATAGTTTTTTTCCCTCTCTCTCTCTCTCAAATCATCTTCTTCTTTCTTCCGACTCACCGACGCCGGAATTAAGGTCGGGAGTGCTGGATCTGAGGTTGGCTTTCCCCATGATCTTCACGCCAACGGCGACGGCTGATGCGGCTGATCACATGTCTGCAATGCAAGACAGCCAATGTGTTTCCTTTGAAAATCATATTGTTCTCACAGCCCTGTCGACGAAATGCTCCACCTTCGTACGAGCCGTCGGCCGTCGATCTCCACTCAAACTATGAAGATACGGCCTCACAACGACGACGACGAGATCCTCCACCTTCGTTCAAGCCGTTCAAGCCGTCAAACAAGGTAACTGATCGATCTTTCGAAGGTTTTCGTTGCCTTAACGCAATCATTGATAGCTGCTTGCTTATGCTTTGTATGCTTTAAATTAGTCCCCATATAACGATTTCATACTCGCTTTATGGAGTTGGTTTGTAGTGGTTTGATGGTGTTATGCGTAATCATAAATGTGTATATATGTTTGTTCCTGCTGATAGAGAAAGTAATCGTTCTTTAGTCGGTTCTGTTTTGTTATTAATTATTGAAGCACAATTTCTCTTACTGTATAAAAAGCCTTTCATTTCCTCGGCTGCCAAACACAAATACCAGAAGCCTTGGACTCTAATAAGGACCCGTTTCTTATGTTTGGCTGCAAAAGTGGCTGATGGTAGTGGTGTAATGATGGTAAATTTTGGATCCGCTCTCATAATCTTTACTTTCTCTTTTGTTTCCTACTCGCTGCTGATTCAAATGTAGATTTTTCCACATTTCATTGAATTGCAAATAAAATGTCATTTTTTATTGAACATGCTCAAAGATTCCATTGGTAGACGTGTGAACTATCAGCTGTTGTGTCTAATTTTTTATTTTAATTTAAATTATCGATTCTTTTCTTTTATCTAACCTTCATTAGTCAGTTTAAGATGTATTGTTTTATTTTCCGCTTGTCATGAAATGAGTCTGTATCATTCTTGCACTCTCTCTCAATGCACGTCTCTTATTCTCTATAAATTTGATTTACTCAACACACTTACAAATACATTACTTCTATCAATCCAATCTTTTACCGGCGCTAATCTGTGTGTATTATGAGAAGTCACATTTGTGTCTGTAGCCTTTCCATGTCTCTTAAAACACATGCCTTTTGTAGCTAGAGGTATACTTCGATTACTATCCGAAAGATTGTGGAAGAGATGAATTTTTGGTATCTCCGTTTGAGTACTCTGTGCATGCTCAAGTTAACCCTCTATAATGTATTTGATTACTAATGAGCAGTGAAAAATTATGTCCAGTTTGGCAAATTATTCTATGTATTCTAGATTGGATAAATATATGCATCGACAGATGATGAGTCATATTGTATGGCTCTCTGTTGGTCTCTCATGCATGCTTGGTCAATCAAATTCATTCAGTAATATTCACGATGAGTATGAGGGTTTTTTAGCATAAAAGTATTTGGTATCACTTTTTTGCTTTTATATTGCGTTGCCTATCCTCATGTTTACGTTTTCAAGGTAACTGGTGTTGGGATGCATACTGAATGGGGAATGCTCATGGCAAGTATTTCAGAGGACAGCGGTGAAGAAACTCCCTTGCAGGTTCAGTCTCCATCCTTTAAAGTAAGGCTTTCGATTTTCTGAATGTGTTCTTTTTGGTATTTCATACATCAACTTTACTTCGTTTGATTCAATAGGTTGGTTTATTTAGATAACATGCATTAACAGTGTTTCAACCTACTGCGTTGAATATGACTACTAAACATGGCGTCCTTTTATTTTTTTTAGGTTTTTGGCGTGTGCTTCATTGCTATACTGAATATTATGGCTTACGTCCCTCCACACAAGCGGCACTCTAAGAGCGGAGGAAGGCCTTCCCCAGTTCCTCATTCCTTAGTTTCTCGATTCAAGAAAGGCCTAAAATTGGCATCGAGTAGGCCTAATTATAAGGGTAGAAAGTTTGTTTATGCTTCAGATGCTGTTTCTAGATGGTGTGTTGTTGGTTTCAGTGACAACATGGAGCTTCCCTCATCTGTCAAACTTAGGCCAGTCTCATTGGAACATGTCTAGCAAAGGACAGGGGAGAAACCACTTATTCTTGTCGATCCTCGTACAAATAAAGGTTTGGAATTTTCCATTTCAGTATTACTTTTAACATGAGTTATATTTTTTGGACGAAGAGCGACAGAGGTGTAATAACATGGTAACATGTTTTGTGTCTATCTTCATTCCAGAGGGTGATGAAGTGCAAGATAATCTGTCTGGGGGCCCTTGGATAGCTATTGCTGAAAATGTACAGAAAGACCTTCTAGCTTCTCTTACAACCATAAAAAAGAAAATGGAGAGTGAAGAGATGCACAATATGAAGCTTAATCTGGTTACTAGATTTCGTAAAATTATTTTTCATGGGTAAGTAAAATCTTTTTCATTGATGTAGTTGTGTTTATATGTAACACTGCGAGTGAATGTTTTGTCCACTGTGGCTTTGTAGATAGTTATAGTATTATTTTGTAATTATTTGATTAGATGCAAATGCAATGGACTTTTGGCACATGAAGTAGCAATCTGAATAAGCCATATCTTGTGGGGATTTCAATCATGTTATAGTTCATGTTTGTCTCATCCAACGTGAGATAATCGACTGATGCTGGATCTTTCCTTATTCAGGACCCCCGAAGCTAGCCTAGATGCTGCTAGGAGATCTCCAGCTTTAGAAAGCACTTTGAGAGAACTGAGAAGATCTTTTTATACAAGTGTTCCAGCTTCATACATGGAGAATATTGTGAATGACGTTGTTCTAATATTGGACTTGGTTTTGTCGAGCAGAAGGATACATACCATATCAAGGTACCAATTACATTCAATTGATTTGTTTTTCAAACCATGTATGTTTTATTCATATTTGAGTGGCAAATAAGAAATAAGAACTCCATCTCTATAGTTCTCTGATAGTACACAACCGGGTGTAGCTCTTTCATGCAAATGCACTGTAGATGAAGCAAAACATCTCAAGCTAAACAAGGCAAGTTCTCTGCAGCTTATGAAATATACTTATAGTCTCTTAATGTGCTAAATCACATGCCGACTCAGTTGTTTGTTGTTTTAAATTATAAGGGTAGTATATTGCACCTGTTATTTAAGGTTCAGTGCATATTTAGTATATTTAGGCATCACATATGTAATGCAAAAGCTTTTGATCTTCAACTGAGCATGACTAAAATCACTCTGTTGTGCGTACCTTAGTTTTCCATTCTGTGTCCTTTAACTTCATTTTATTATCCTTTGTACCTGATTTGGAGACTTCGCTTAAAGTAGTTACTTCCCTTTTATTAGGTTGGATTGAATCCCGTCCGCCGCATGGTTGTGGATATATATTGCCTTGATAAGGATTTGAATCTGAGGCTTGCACTTTCCACCAAAAAGACCTTAACAAACTCTCTGACTGTGAGTTATTTGCAATCTTATTTTCCGAGGGTTAGGAGAAAGGGTTGATCTTCTACCTTGTGAAACTTTCCGTTCGGGAGTTCAGTGGCCAATCTTCCTTTTTTTTTTGTTAATTTGTGGCTGCATTGCCTCTAATTAAATCTGGGCGTCCCTTGCTTTGTTGAATTTATGCTCTAACAGGCTGGATTTTTATGTTTCTAGTTCAGGCTCGATTTTTTTTTGGTCTCTGATTTTGATCAATTTATTTGCACATTTTTGGTTTATGATTTTTGCCAATTTATTTGGCACAAAACCTTGTATGTTTTTGAAGGAAATCAGAGAATGCTTTTACGAGAATCTATATTGTCGCAATGTTCGATGTAGCTTGCTCCTGTTGCATACAAATGATCCTATGATTTCGCGCTTTCACCTGGTTGTAATGCGTCATGATAGCATTTTGTCCAATTATTTGTTAGCAAATTTATATGTAGATTGTCAATTTGTACTTTCACGTTTGGTTTATGGTCAAACTTTGCACTTTCTGTTGCGTTTTGAAACTTTTTTAGATTTTTTACTTCGTTATGGATCACGTTTACGAGTCTTTGGCACTACAACTGTACATTTGTAATTTTACTTTTGACTTTTGAGTAGGAAGTGGATGGAACCAAAGTTGTTGAGAAAATCATTTATGGTCCTGGACTAAAGAAGTATAGGTTCTGCAAGGTAAAGCCTTTCTTCTAATCAGCATCAATCAGCCTATCTCTGTTCTTGGAAAAACAACACTAAGTAGGTTGTCTAGAAAACTCTTTTTCTTACACCAATACATTTGTACTTTTAATTTTTCCATGTTAGTAGGTTCACTAAATATATCGAATTAGTTTTTATGAATAACCACATGTACACTGTGAACCTTGCACAGATTATTGAAAATATTAGAAAAAAGTTGAGGCAGTCTTTCACTTATTGAAAGATTGAAACTAAAATCATGTTACAGTGACTGGACTTGATTTACTTTTGAGTTTATGATTCTCACAATATATCTTTTCTTCTCTCTCTCTAGCATATATCTTTTCTTCACTCTCTACAGCATATAGCTAAATGTATTCCTGTTGCCGAAAAGTATCTGGGGCAGAAGGCATGTTGAATGCGATGATGGAAGTAGGCTTCGAGCCTAATATCTTCATGTTGACATCACTCATCCAATGCTATGGAAAAGCACAGTATACAGATGATGTGGTGAGGACTGTCAATCAGCTCCTAGATTTGGGCATAACTCCAGATAAACGATTTTGTCGTTGTCTTCTGAATGTGATGACCCAAACACCAAAAGAAGAGCTCCACAAGCTTACTAAATGCGTCGAGAAGGTCGATTCGAAGCTCGGCAATGTAGTAAAATTCCTAACGGGAAACCTTGAGGGAGATTTCAAAGAGGAAGCTTCACAACTTTTAAGCTCCATTGGTAGAGATGTTAAGAAGGCATACTGTAATTGCCTGATCGATCTTTGCGTCAATCTCAATCAATGGGAAAGAGCTTGTGAGCTGCTTGACCTAGGACTTAAACTGGATATTTATATTGATTTACAGTCTAGATCAGCAACTCAGTGGTCCTTATATTTGAAGTCTCTTTCTCTTGGTGCTGCTTTGACTGCTTTACATGTTTAGATAAATGACTTAACTAAGGCATTGGAATTTGAGGAAAAGCTTCCTCCTGTGCTTGGAATAAACCCTGGGCACGGAAAGCACAAGTTTTCCGATAAAGGGTTGGCTGGTGTGTTTGAATCACATTTGAAGGAACTAAATGCACCATTCCACGAGGCTCCTGATAAGGTTGGTTGGTTCTTGACTACAAGTGATGCTGCCAAGTCATGGTTGGAATTGAGAAGTACTGCTGAAGTAGCCATTGTTTAGATATTTAAGTAGCTTCTCTTGACATGAGCATGTAATGTCTATAAACAAACATAATGTACTTCTCTATATTTCCAATGATGTTGTCGGCATTTCATTACATCTCTCTACATAGATGAGAAAGTTTTGTATTGTATTAGGGAACTATGAATTTTATACCTTTATATATTCATACAACTGATAAATTTAAGAATTGAATTTCTAAAGTATTCCAATTGAAATAGAGTAATCTGTTCTTTCTATGTTATGTGATTTGAGAACATCCACCGTCAGCTTGCTTATATTATTCCTTTGCATATTCACACTATTATATAATTAATCTTGGCGGGATATTAACTAAGGTAGAAAGAATCTAAGACCCATTGTTAATCAAAACGTAATTTTTCATCGGTATGACTTGAAAATAGTTCTTCACACCATATATACAACTCCAGCCCCAGCTAAAATGTACATACCCATGGCATATTACCTGAAAAATTACTTTCAACTATCTTGAATTGCATATTTTAAGATATGTATGAGATATTTATGCAGTCTCTCTTTTTATTTTCAAATTAGGTGGGGTTTAATATGCGGAAGGTTACAAAAAGAAACGTGACTATCAAGCTTTGGGACCTTGGAGGGCAACGAAGATTTCGCGCAATGTGGGAACGATATTGCCGTGGTGTCTCTGCCACTGTGTAAAGCTCCTAACCCTCTTATTTCAACATTTTTTGCGAAAGCACGCTACTTGCTTTTAAACAAACCTGCAACTCGGAATAAATTAAAATAAGCCTACAACTCGCAATAAGTTAAACAAGGCTGCAACTCGAAATTTTTTTAAAATAAGCCTGCAGCTTCAAATATGCCAGACAAGGCTACAACTCGAAATATTTTAAAATAAGCCTACAACTCCAAATATGTCAGATAAAGCTGCAACTCAGAATATTTTTAAATAAGCCCACAGCTCGAAATGAGCTAAACAAGGCTGCAACTCGAAACGATTTAAAATAAGCGTACAACTCGATATGAGTTAAACAAGTTATCGCTCGGCATGTTTTTGAATAAGTCTGCAACTAAAAATGGGTTAAACAAGACTACTGTTCAGAATATTTTTAAAATAACCCTACAACTCGAAATATGTTAAACAAGACTAAAACTCGAAATAATTTAGATAAGCATACAACTCGAAATTATTTAAACAAGGCTACAACTCGAAATATTTTTAAAGTTACAAAAACTTAAACCTTTATTGTGAAATACATCACGTCGCCGTCCGTCAAACATCCCGTGGCTTTAGCCACGGGCCCCTACTAGTATAACATATATATAACCAAAATGTGTTTAGAATAAAGCCAAAATAATTTCTCAAACAAAAAAGAAAAGAAGATTATAAGCCAAAATATATAACAACATGCATGACAGCATGCCTTTTAAATTTCTAAAATAGACAGCGAATTTAAAAATGGCAACGAAGATGATTTTAAGGTTCCACATGTTCATGTTTTACAGACTCACGAATTCGAAATTTCCAACACAAAGAAAACACAACAATTGTTAAAGATCTTAAATAAAAAAAAAACCTACTGATTGATCTAGCATGCTTAACAAATCAACAAAATCATAAGGCAAAGTATTTGAATATTCAGACATCCCTGATCATGAGTTTTAAAAGAATGTTTTTCTCACTCGCGCGCATTATTAAAGGCAACCCAAAATTTCCAAGAGTATATTATAATTCACTCCCTAAAAACAAAGGTATAATGATGATAATAATAATAATAATAATTCCAAACTCCAGCTACAAAATTCTTGAAAACAACAGATTTAGCAAACTATTGCTAAATCCTAGTTCAATAAAATGAAGAAAAGCCACATCTTCTCTCTAGTTTAAGATTACATGTTGTTTAACAACATCCCATCATAAAATACCTCTCTCAGGAAGCTCCGGGAACAGCTGTAGCAGCAGCATACATGGTCAGGTCCTGACTGGGTGACATCATGTATCCGTACCTGCCACCATATCCACCAGGTTGCCTTCCATTGTATCCTCCATTCCACGGGTTATTTTGATTCCTCCACTGCAAATCCAATATTTAAGGAAAAACACCATAAGGCAAAATAAAAAATAATAATAAAAAAAAAGATGTAAAGCAATTAAAATTAACATTTATGAAAATCTGAAAAAAGGGTTAGATGTCAATGTGATCATTCTTTCACTTTTGTGGATATATATAACAGCTATATTATCCAAGGACAGCAGTGAGCTTGAAACCAAAAGAGAAAATGGTAATAAAACTAAACAATATAAGTAAACGAGTACCATTCTCTGTTTTTTTTTTCCTCTTCTTTTTTTGATGCTTCCGTCAAATTAAAAAGGAGTACAATTCCAATAAAGAGAAATTTTAAAAAAATCAATAAATTTTACCTGTTTGTTGGCTTGATTGCGGCCCCAAGAAAGACGAACTGTTTGCTTTCCTATAACTGTTCCATTTAGTCTCTCTAATGCATCCTCGGCATTTTTTCTATAAACAGAGATAATGTACAGCCATTACGAAAAAGCTAATAACGTTTACGCTAATTGTACAGCCAACATAATATAGTCCAGGTTCATATAGCAGCATAAATCTAAATAAAACAATTCCTATTAAAGGCGGCTCTACTAGATTTCGGTAATTACAATTCTTTTGAAAACAATGTAACTTGGAATGATGAAGAAAGAAAATATGTACCTGCTAGCAAATTGTACAAAGCCACATCCTTTTCCACCAGGTATTTTCACAGAGACAACTTCACCAAACTGAGAGAAAGGTTGCCTTAGATCTTCATCAGTGACATCAGAGTCAAGTCCACCCACAAATATCTGAAATCGCAAGTTGATATTCAGGACAAAATACATACACACACACATATATATATATATATGATACAAACTAACAACAATAATTCGGAGAAAAGGACTCACAGTTGTGTTGTCTGCTTCACCATCAGGTTGAGAGCCTTGGATAGCAGAACCATTAGATGTAGGACCACCAGATAATACCAAAGCTAAAGATAAACATAAGATTAAAATACAGTAACTTCCTATCAAAGATGCAGGCTATTTTGAGGCAATTAGGAATCCTAGGATAGAAATTATATGTTCTTTTTCTGGAACACACAAAGGGATTCCAGTTCAAGGAGAATATTTGCCTCCAATTGTCAAGATATATGTAAAAATGATAGGGATTAAAAGAAAAAGAAGAATCAAGAAGGAACATATGAATGAAATTATCAAATAATAATGAAATGTAGGTATGGATACCACAATTAATATCTGAAAGACAAACAATTTAGCTCACCAAATCATGAAAACCACTTGGATGCCAGAGGCTTCATGGCTTTTTGGGTAGGGTATTATTCACATACCTTGTGAAGAATACTGCTGTTGATATCCAGATGCTTTTTTTGGAGTCGCTGCGCCTATTCGCATGGCCCTAGTTGAGCATTGCACGCCATTCATTTCTGTCATGGCTTTTGACCTCTCATTTTCATCACCAAATCTAACAAAACCATAACCTTTAGATCGTCCAGTATTTGAATCAATTACAACCTTCGCCCCTTTGACAGAGTGATATTTATTAGCAAAGGTGTCGAGCAGAAGAGCATCAGTAACATCTGGAGCCAAATCTCCCACGAATATGGATAAATCGGAGCCGGAATCCGGTCGCTTTTCAGCTGCACTAAAGGATGCCCAGTTCAAACGGAAGAGCTGATCTGTGTTTGGCATCGGAGAGCCATTATAGCTCTGCAAAACCTTCTCAGCCATCGCGTGAGATGAGAACTCGACAAATCCATATCGTTCCGACTGGCCAGTTTGCTTGTTGCGAATTACCTTTACAGAGCAAAGCTGATATTTCACAGAACAAAAGAGCTCAACGTCAAAAATAAGGTAACAAAAATCATGCCAGCAGAAAAAATAGATCATATTTACATTTTATACTAAGAACTTTAAGTACAAGTCATGTGGTAATGTAAAGGATCATCAAGAAAATTAACGAAAATACAAAATCTAACATTAGGTAAATGTAGGAGAGCTACATTACATTACATTACAGCGATTGTAATTACCCTGCAACAGCGAATCATTGCCCCACGAAAGTTTAAATTATGCAATTCCAACAACTCCATTCTACGTAACAAAATCTACCATAATAGCAAAATTCATATTTTTCGACAATTGAAAACAAAAGCTTAAATTCAACTTGGTCGCCATTACATTTACAAAGAAATTCAATCAGAACACGAATCGCACACCAAAAGGAGGGGAAGTGATATTGAAATATATACCTCGCCAGTATGAGAGAAGCAGCTATGGAGATAAGTCTCGTCCATCCAATGAAGCAAGTCACCAATCCAGATCGTCTTAGCTTCTTCACTCGATCCAAGTTCTTGTTGTTGCTGCTGCTGCTTATAGTGTGGCGATTGTTGTTGCTTGTTGTGAAATTGTTGCTGGTAGCCGCCGCCATAAGGATTATGGCTGTATGGCATATAGTGTTGTGGAGCATACATCATCATATGGTGATGATGCTGCTGCATCATCACCATAGCCGCCCCCGCACCTGGATACTGCATCGCCCATTGTTGGTGATGCGGCACCCACTGCTGGTGAGGTGGCGGCGGCGTCTGTGATGGTGTCGGATTGGACTGGTGGTGTTGGTGGTGACCGTTGGGTTTGGAATCAACGCCACCATTGGAAGTAGGAGCCGTCGTGGTGGCCATTGCGAAAAGTAAAATCTGAGAGAGAAAAAAAAAAGTAAAGAGAATCTGACTCTCTCAGAGAAGAGTTTTGATGATAAGAGAGAGTTTTTGTAAAGAGGAGTGATTGGAGGAGTTAATGAGAGTTTATAAAGGGAGGCGGATTGTGAGATTTAGTTAGGGCCTCGGTTTCACAATGATTCCCTTCCCCTCCTCCGCGACTTCTTCTTCCTATTCTTTTTGCTTACGTGTACGGCTCAGATCCTTCCAACCTAACTCCGTTATCCCTTTTTATATAAGTTGAATGGCAAGTTGTGTACTAGTTGCTAGAAGTATCTCCACCCTATTTTCACTTCTATCACTATACAAAAGTGATACTCCCCGAAATTTTCATTATGGTTGGAGAAAACATGTCATAATACATGACCTAGAAAAAAGCTCATCTGATTAAGACAAGTAATTTCATATGATGTGAGACGAAATTTTATTTTTGGTATCGTACTGTTGTGCATACATGATATATACATTTTCTTGTTTTTTAATCAACCGGATGGATTTTCATTACTATGTATATTACATGATAGAGATTAGCTATCGTCCTTGATTCTTGAATTAACAACGTAATGCGTTAAGCGATTGTTTCCTTAATTATTTGACAAAGCCTTAATCTGACTAGCAAAATAACTTCAAAAAGGAATCTGACTAGCAAAAACGCCCTACAAGATCGTGCATACATGATACATACGTTGTAATTATAGAAATCATTATAGAAAATGATTATATATATATATATATTATACATCATGAATGAAATCGATAGATACGATTATAATTAGTCTGACATTTATCGAACAGAAATCACGATATTAATAAATCAACGCATCTTACATTTCATTAGTGTAAAGAAACTATGGTCCAAGTATAAATGTCTAAAGTACTGTAGAAATAAATAACGACATTAATTACACATTTTGGAGTGTGCACTTTTTTTACAGGGGAAAAAATTTAGATACAGCAAAAGTTGAGAAGTAGACGAGACTACTACACTCTCATTAGATTTCATGGATGAATATTGCAAAGCAAGAAGTTTTACATCATGCGAGCGAGGTCGATTGCTGTCTTTCTTGAACAATAAGACTATTTATGATTAGTAATGGAAATCTTAAAAGAAAAATTACTTTGCCCGAAACAGATCAAAATCAAAAGAAAATCCAACTTTTTTTAGGGAAATAAAGGAAAATTGCTAGTTAAACATAAATGCTTTGGTCCTTATATAACTAGACACTTTTTACCCAAAAAGTATGAATTTACGAACATCTTTGGTAGCGATCCGATCAGCGAATAAGTTTTTCGCTTACTATTTTACTGCTTTTCGGATGAAAACGTTATGGAGTTTTGGTGTCGGAATGGAAATAACTCCATTTCCGAAATGGTCATGGACAACTTTTGGATAGATATGCTAAAATCATCCTGTTTCAACTAGATCAGAAAGTAAAGGAATCTAAAATAGCAAACCTGAAAACGACTTTCAGTCAATCTATAACATCCACAAACATCAAAAGTGAATCCTACAAACATGCAAGATTACATACAAAAATGGAAAAAAAATTTGTCCAAAATCATTGGATAGATTCTATTTTTATGCTAACCCTAACATTTTTATACTACGTTTCAATGCTTTTTTCACACAAAAATACTACAAAACAAACTGCGAATTCCGTGGAAAATAAATGAATTAAAGTAAAAGAATCAACAAAATATTAGGGTCAAAAGTTGAGTTACAATCAAGTTAAACAAAATTTCGACAAAATTTCAACAGGGTCTTGGGTAAATCTCCTGTTGGCTCTAGCAGTTAAAATAATAGAAAACAAAGAAAAGCCTCCTATGTACATCACCATCTAAAACAGTTTTATTATCTTCGATAATCTTCACGAAGGAAGCTTTCGTAAGGAGTTCCTTTTAGCGTCCTTTTGACGTCCGTCCAGTTCTCGACATGAGTGGATAATGATCCTTTGTGTATCTTAACTTGACGACTTTTCAGGGGCGCGACACTGTTGTATACAGTAACCCTAAGAGGTGGACACCAAAAACCATTCCCGGTTACCCCGAATCCGGGATCACTAATCACGCTTATTCCCGGTAACGGGATATTCGGGAATGCATTCCCGGTAACATGAAATACGGAATGAACCAGGTATTCCCGATAACGGGATAACCGGGCTTATTCCCGGTTACGGCAAAACCGGGACTCATTCCCGGTTACACCAACACCGGGTTTGATTCCGGTTACGCCAAAACCGGGATTGATTCCGGTTTGTTTCTCCCGTATACCGGATATCCGGAAATGCAAAAGCCTATATAAAAACCCGACTCCGCACAATTCATTTTCACATCTCTTCATCTCTTCTTCAAAATCTTTTCTTCAAATATTCGTGTCATAATATTTTTTGGTACTGATTTAATTTTTTTATTAAATATGTCTTCATATGTAAATTTATATTGGAGGAGTTCTGTACAATTTGTCGATGGCAAGATCAGTTTTTGTTGTGTCCCCGACGCGACGTACTTGATCGACCCAAGGATGAGTTATGACGATTTTTCAAGAATTATGTGCAGTTATGCTGGCATTGAAAGAGAAGCGGTACAATTGAGGTTAATCTACGTATACGCCGCTGACAACGGTGATAAACAATGTATCGTGATAAATGATGATGCTACATTGTCGTTGATGTATCAGCATCAATCTTGGAGTCGTGACTTGTTCATAAGCTACCATCCGATTCATAATTCGGGTAGTACACCGGGATTCAATGTCGGGGGAGCGTCGAGCAGTAGGCCTCGCGGGCGGCGGGGATGCGGGCGCTCAGACGAGGATTACATTGTTCCTCGCGTTACAGATTATCATGTATTCAGCAATATGGACGGACCTGATGAGGTAACAAACCGCCGCTTACCTCCCCGTCCAGAGTTATACAATGGTGACCCAAACACCATAAAGCTCGGAACGCATTTTTCGAACAAGGAAGAGGTTCAGGGTGCGATAGCACTTTGGTCAGCTAGGCGGGGAGCAGAGTACCGCACTACCGCGTCAGAGCGGACTGTATGGGCGGCAGAATGCGTAAATCGTCCTAACAGACGTGATAAGAAGACGTTTAGCGGTACTGTATGCAACTGGAGGATCCGTGCTTGTTTTAAGGGCGAGTATCGCACGTGGCAAATGACAGTCTGGTGCGAGGGTCATAATTGTGACGGATCAAACAACGTACGGGATGATCGAAATATCTCGCAAAGTCATGTCGCCCACGTCATAATGGGTAAGATTCGTGACCGTCCAAGTTATCCAATCAAATCCATTGTTGAAGACTGCGAGACATATTTCGGCTGTAAAATAGGCCGGAAGAAAGCTTGGGACGGCAAGCGAGTGGCTCTGAACACGTTGTACGGAGATTGGGAGACTAATTTTCGGCAACTGCCCGGTTACATGAGAGCTCTCGAACACTGCAACGATGGGACGAAAGTGCAGTGGAAGTTGAAGAAGGAGGACGGAGCGATAAATAGTGGGAGGAAGATTTTTAGGTACGTATTTTGGCATTTTGGTGCCACGAAACTCACATTTGAACATAGTTGCCCTGTAGTTACGGTTGACGCAACGCATCTCCGAGGGGCGTACAAGGGTAAGGCGATAGTTGCGCTTGTGAAAACCGCTAACCACAGAATCGTCCCAGTCGCCTACGCCATTATAGATGAAGAATCGACGCACAGCTGGTATTGGTTCTTCAAATACCTAAAGAAATACGTCCTGGAAGATTCGTTCACCTGCATAATATCTGATCGTAATTCGGGCATCATTTCTGCTATCTCGAAGATGGATATGAAATTTCCGGAATGGGGAATTCACAGGTGGTGACGACAATAATATCAGTTTCATTTATAATTAAAATAAATCCATTACTTATACATATTCCTCCCTTCAGGTTCTGCATGGAGCACGTTCGTGCGAATATGATGGCCAGCGTCCCCAAGAAGAAAGGAATATATGGGTTGTGTTGGGCCGTGTCTACCGCGTTGGATGAGGCACAATATATGAAGGCTTGGACAGATCTGATACAAACTAGTGACCGGGCAGCTGCATATCTACAACGTATTCCCCTCGAGAAGTGGACATTGTTCCAAGACGGATTCTATCGATGGGGGGTAACTACTTCCAACGACGCGGAGAGTTACAATAACGTCCTAAGAGGCGATCGATTCTTGCCAATAAGAGCATTCGTCCAGGCCACTCACGCAAAAGTTATGGCGATTTTTACTGACGAGATGGCGAAAATAAATAGGTATAGATCTGCCCTTGCACATATACCTTCTGAAACCTTCGCTCACAACCGGATGGAAGCGAGGCGGTACGAAGTATCAGCCTACCCAAATTCTCCAGGCCGTACGTTCAATGTCAAGTGTCCTCCGTTGCGTCTCGGAGTTCCGGGCCGGCAACATACTGTACGCATAAGTGGAAACTGTGTGTTTCCGGCCTCCACCGCTCGGCCAGGGCTGTCAGCAGATGGTGGTCGTAATCCATGTAGCCGACGGTGGATACTAAACCGAAACCCATCAAACCAATGTAGTACTCCACCCGCGGTATGCGGTAGATATGTAACTCCCTACACTCCCAAAAAAATGAATCTGCTCGACGAACAAGCAGTGGCTTTTCACACTGCTCGTCGGATGCGTAAATATGGAGAGATCGATGTTGCGGCTGAAACCACAACAGTTGTGGGATTTCCGGTCCCTGAGGAATCCATGCTGATCTCTCGTCCATAATATGCGATAGATACAAAAATACAGGTTACTTGCACTTAATAAAAATTTGTATAATTTTTATAAATCAATCGACAGATAAAAGTATTTCAATTTCATATTTAATTTTAATATGTTTTAAATCGAACCGGAAAATCGAACCGGAAAATCGAACCGGATCACCGACCCGGCATCATTTACTCGCCCATATCACACTCAAAAGAAATCTGCGTATACCCCAAATCTCACAACACGACGATTCTAACAAAATTTCCACAAAAAATAACTACAAACAACTACAATCCAAACTAATTTTTTAATAAAAATTCGGAATAAATTTGTTTACCAAACAAAATATACAGAGAAATTAAAAAAAAAAAATTACCTGTTCAAGTGGAGTCCCGGTGTTGCCAAATCCGGACGGACGGAAATAAAAAAAGGGAGTGGAGGCTGCCGGACGGAGAAGGAGACGGAGAAGAGGAAGAAGATGAAGAAACTGCCGCGTGAAGGAGAAGGAAGAAAACCCAGATCGGATCGGTATAGGAAACCATTCCCGGTTTCGCCGAATCCGGGACTAGTCCCGGTTACCCCAAATCCGGGTCAACCGCTACACGCATGTGCGACACGTGGCAATCTCTCCTCAGTCCCGTATACGCGAAAACCGGGACTCTTATTCCCGGTAACGTGGAATCCGGGACTCACTAATTACGTGATTAAGATTAACAGTCCCGATAACGGGAATTCCGGGAATGGTATTTTCGTTCAGGTGAACGAAAATATTCATTATCGTGTCTACCTATTAGGGTTTAGGGGTACAATTATAATTTGCCGGACTTTTCAGTTCCATCTGTGGGACTCTTTAAAAGTCCAGCACGTCTACTAATTTCTGTAATGCAGAAAGCTTGTGGTTAACAAAATATGGTTTGTCCAAAAGCACATACAAACTATCACAAAGCATGTATTTAACAGTAATACTAAAAAGAAAAAAACAAACTTTCTTACGGTGTGGTTTTTGACTACATCCTCATAGTAAAGAATAATATGGCGAGTGGAGTTGAAATAGTTCAAAGCCTTGGCTGTTGTGTCTGCGACTTGCTTCAAGTTGGGAATTAGCAACGTTGCATTAACCGGAGGCTTATAACTTGCAAGTATTTTTGCCTGCATTCATCCATTACTCAATGTAAGTAAAAAGAAATATTACATATATAATATCAATTTGTGTATGATCGAGAGACCTCGTCAGGTGAATGAACATGAGGCTTGTGTGTGCCATTCAAGAGCTTATTATCTCGATCGTACTAGTTTGCGAGAATTGAAATCATCCAGCGCAAGAGATTTCTTCGAAACAGAAATATGGCTGAAACTCCTCTAGTGTTGAAGTAATATACTATTTCTTCATGATGCTGCATCAATCCCTATATTTGTATTTTTTCAATTGCAATTACATTACCATATAAATTCACCGAATCATAGTCTTTCTATCTTGTAAGATGGAAAGTGGAAACACATGACTAATCCAGCACATGACAATGCCAATGAAGGCATAACCAGTTTGCAATATCTACTTTTGTAAGGGATGTAATTGCGAATACTATGACCACGATAACTGAATAATTATGAATGCATGGAGCTCTAATTTTGGTTCAGCATTTGTAAGCTACCCTCACTTAGGCATCCTAAGGCAGTAAAAACGCTTGCTCCTTCTAGATAAACACGCCCTAAAATCACAACCTTCAAATAAAATAACTCCACTTTAAATCTGATTCTCTATTGAGGTCAAACTATCAGAAGAATGAATCATAAATATCAACTGGGGGGAAAAGCAGAGAACTGTGGGAAAATGTGAGTTTGTGAATGGTAAAGGCAGTGTTTTCTCTTATTTAAAATTCCAAGTACATAAAAGTTAAAACTATTCCAACAGATTTGACATTTTCATATATCCCCAAGAACGCAGGATTTGCTTGCGTTAAACATTCCACAAGAATTCCCTTCCATTAAGCTAAAACAAGGATAGAATTTGATGCAGATCATTCCATAAAAATCTGTGAATAACTTCACAGATAAAAAGTTATCCTATAATTAAGTTTCCACTTAGTTTCAGTAGTCCTTACAAATTAAAATTCAATTAGGTTCAAAGTGTTCTTAACACATGTAACATGTTCAAAGTTTGAACCTTCAAATATGCTCTTTCATTATCAATATTTAAAAGATGAGCCAACAGTAAAAATCTACCTTTATAGCAAACCAAACAATACCCAAACTCTCAACTCTGGGTGTAGAGCAGTTTGAGAAAATGTTGACAAACTCTTGGAAATTATGAGTTCAACGTGACATGGAAATCAACATCATGATGTCAAACTATCAAAATTAATGTGAGAATCCTTTTCAAGTATGAATATCCAACATGAACCTTGGCTGGAAATGTTACCTGATTATGCATCCACTTTAATCCAACTGCAGCAGTGCACTCATTCTTGGAAGCACTACTTAACCAATCGAGATTATATATTCTGTCCAGAGTCTCGAAAATCGTTGAAACGTTGCTCCGCCTGACTTTCACGGAGAAAATCTCTCCATTTGAACTTATGTTGGTATGATTATTTAATAATGTCTCAAACCATCCACTCCCAGATCGCTGCATGGATAAAATGGCAAAATTCCTGACAGGATTACACGCACATTCAGCCCTAATTTCACATAAAAGAAAACAAACCATATAAGTAAAGTTATCACCAACCTAGAATCTCGAAAATGTAAATAAATAAAGCGATTTTCTCAATTTACCTGCTGTAAATATCAGGCTTTGGATAGTGAACAAAAGGAATTTCCCACGATTCAATTTCAGGCCGAGGACATGGCAGTTGAATTACTTCCACATTCAAAAATCTAGGAGTCGGCTACAGTCTTAAGGATTGAAACGGAATGGTGGAGGTGTAATAGGGATGTCGCGTTCTCAAAACACGATCATGCTTAAGGTGTGATTAAAAAAAAATTAAGAAGATCGGGTTCCCAGAACCCGATCATGCTATTTATTTTTAAAAAAAAAAAATTTTTACAAAGATCGTGTTATTTAAAGAAATATATTTCCCCAAGATCTTAATCCAAGTTCACGATCATGCTATTTATTTTAAAAAAAATAAAATTTTTTTGCAAGATCTCAATTCAAGTTCACGATCATGCTATTTATTTTTAAAAAAAAAAATTTTTAAAGATCGTGTTCCCAGAACACGATCTTGCTTTAAAAAAATAATTTTTTCCCAAGATCTTAATCCAAGTTCACGATCATTATTGGGGAAAAAAAATTAACAAGATCGGGTTCCTAGAACCCGATCATGGTACGTATTTAAAAAAAAAATTACAAAACACGATCTTTCTTTAAAAAAATAATTTATTATCGAGAGGACTACGATCATGTTTAAAAAAATAAAATTTACAAAATTCGTGTTCTAGAAACACGATCATCATAATTCAAAAACTGGCGCCGCCTTCATGTTCGCGTTCTTAGAACACGATTTTTAAATGTTGAATGGTTGTTCGACATTTGAATTGTCGGTGACATGCTACTATAAAAAGGCTGTCATTCGGCATAAATCATTCACAACAAATTTCCCTTCTTCTTCAATTTTTTAACAACTTTCTTTCTTCTAAATTTCTTCCTATAATTCGACCATAATATGAGTTTTTTTTATTTGAATTTATATTGGAGAAATTCTTTACTTGTAGTATATAATAAATTAGTGTGCTACGGTATTGCTGACTCACAATGTTTAATTGATCGTATGATGAGTTATGATGAATTTTTAGAATTAATGTATAATAGTGTTGGTATTCGTCCGGAAGAATCAGTGCAGTTGTATCTCCAATTTGTATACACGGACGGCAACGGAGAAAGGCAAGCTCCTATAATGATCCATGATGACGATTCACTGTCGTGGATATATCGAATTGCAACAATTAGTCGTGAAGTCTTCATCTCTGTCGCTCCAAATCAAACTTCCGCAGAAATATCTGGATACCATAACGACGTACAATCAAGTAGGTCTCAAGTAGACATTCTTGACGATGAGGACGATAATGGAGCAGAGAGTGACGAGGAAGAATTGTCCGGACTCCCTATGATTGAGTCGGAAGAAGATGACGAGGAATACGAGACTTCTGGCGATGAGGAATCTTCTGAAGGCAAGGATTACATCGAGCCTGATGTAACACACGTACGACCTACTTATCACGTTTATAGCAACATGGAAGGACCTGACATCGTATCAAATCGCCGCATGACAGCTGCACCAGCTAAGTACTCCGGCGACCCTAATTCCATAACTATCGGAACAAATTTCAGTAAGGGCAAGAAAGAGATTAATGATGCGATAGCGAGATGGTCTACACAAAGAGGAAGAGGTTATTACGTTAAGGAGAGCACCAAGAAAACATGGGTTGCAGAATGCCGAACGCGCAAGCCTGACTATTCTATAAAGCGACGTCATGGTATTGATTGCAACTGGAGGATCCGGGTTTCGCTAAATGACGAAACTAATTTTTGGAAAGTGGTTGTATGGTGTCCTGAACACAATTGCCACGGAATAAATACCAGAGGCAACGACATGAATGTGTCACAAAGTCTTGTAGCCCATGTCATAGCAGACGCTATACGAGATAGTCCAAATTACGAGATAAAGAATATTCAGCGGGACGTCGAAAGAGTATACGGCGTTAAAATTGGAAAGAAAAAAGCGTCGGACGGTAAGCGGGTAGCGATGAAAATGGTGTACGGAGATTGGGAGACAAATTTCCGGGAGTTACCCAGTTACCTAGTTACTTGAAAGCGCTTCAAGACTCTAATGATGGGACGAGGGTTCGGTGGAAGTTCCATAAGGTGGACGGACGTGTACCAATGACGAAAAGAATTTTTAGGTTTGAACCTTGCTTTTACATTTTTTCATTTGGTAATAACTTTACACAACATATTTACTCATGTATATTTATTCAGGTACGTGTACTGGTCTTTCGGAGCCACAAGACCGACATTTAATCACAGTCCCCCGGTAGTTACTGTCGATGCTATGCATCTTCGTGGTACGTACAAGGGAAAGGGGATTGTTGCGATGGTCCAGACAGCAAACAGAAGGATTGTGCTTGTCGCATATGCCATCATAGGCGTGGAATCTACGCACAGTTGGTACTGGTTCCTCAAATACCTGAAGAAATTTGTTTTGAGGCGTAGGTTCACATATATCATATCAGATCGTCATAAGGGCATCCTGGCTGCAGTCGACAAGCTTGACGAAAAATTCCCAGGTTGGGGAGTTCACAGGTAATGATAAAATCCTAGAATGGCTAGGTTTCCATAACAATTCAGGTAATGATAATTTTTAATTTAATATTTTTCCACAGGTATTGCTTATTGCACGTTCGAGCAAATCTGTTGTCGAAGATAAAAAAAACGAAAGGGGTGAAAAGTACAAGTTGGACCGTTGGAACAGAGATTCAACCGCGTATGTTGATGTCCCCGTCCCATATATCTATGATCACTACAGCTCCCGGGATACGTGGGGGGATTTATGACGTCACGCAAGTTGTATCCGTGCCTAGGAATATTGGCATTCGGATCCTGGCCTTCCTCCGCCCCATGTGATGAAGAACCAAATTTGTAGACGATCCCGCATAAAGGTCGAAACCTAAACCTATAGGTGAACCTGTATTAGCCCCAAAATCGACACGATTCGTATCATCGATTATCGGTGTTTGAAATTGGCTCGACGAGTCTACACCGGATAAGCACTGCTCGTGGAATGACGGCGCCCAATTTCGAGAAACGTCCGCTCAACTGGCTGTGAAAGACACTGTGGATCGTCTAAGAGCGCAGCCACATGTCGGGATGCAGTGTAGTCGGAATATATTGGGTTTTGCGATTGGTCGTCCGACCTGCCTGAAGCGGATCCTAAAAAATCAAATGATATTCCTGTGAATAATCCCTGAGACGTAGCACCACCACCTGTTTGGGTGTGAATTCCCTCTTGTGAGAGAGGAAATGCTTCTGCTGGTGGGGGAGGCGGAGCCTCAGCCTGCAGAGGAGCCTCACATGCTGCTCGTTGTCCCCTCCGGCGCTCCCCGCATACCCTAGCATGGGGCAAGTCGTATCCTTGTGACGGGTCCACTTGTGTGTATCCTTGGCTAGACCCGATGGTCGGATCATTGAATTGCGTGTCAGTAGCAAGACATGTCTCTGTGATCTGTTCCGCAGTCCAACGGGTATCGTCATCATTTCGGTGTAAGTTCCTTCGAATTATTCTACCAAACGTCCCCAACTGTAAACAATTATAAAACAACACATAAGATTTATTGATAATTGAATGCACTTTAAAATAAATATAGTATTCATGTAATTAAAATGTACTCACCATGGATCTCACAACAGATGTGTGACCACGGTAACCGCTCCTACGGTGCCGATGACCAGGATCTTCAACGAATTGGACGGTTCGCCTGTTGTACCATTCGAAATAATCGTCATCCACCGTAAGGTACCCAACAGGAGTACCGTGTATTAAGTACTGTTGCCGCATGTTCCAATGCTCGAGGTATGCGGCATGCTTTTCGCCCAGTTCTTACTCTTCCATGACCTCTTCATTTGGTGAAGACGATTTAGCGTTTCTCGATCAAGAAGAGGGTCGGAGGGAATAGACTGCACCAAGCCGAACTGTCGTGATACCCTGTTTGGTTGGTGTGCCTCTACGATATGGTAAAAGTGGAGATAGGTGACGGAGGCCCATATATTATGTCCAGCACGACAACCGTTCGGCAGTGTTTGAAACCTTTCATTGTATGGCATCCACTCGAACTGAAATTTATAATAATTATTTATGAACTATAAAATAAGTAAATTGAATAATATAAGAATATTTCGATATGAACTTACGTCGTTATGGCCCAACCAGGACAACTGATCTCGGAGTGCAACTAGACTGTGGCTTGCGATCTGTGTTTTTCTCAGCTGCCTACTCCACCTGCATCAAGAAATTAAATGACAATACATTATATTACAATATTGGGAGGTAAATACCTGATTCCAATAAGGAATTTAATTGATAAATCGCCCAAACAGCTTACCTCGCAGCCAATGGAAGTCCAACAATTGGCGCTACTTCACCACGACGAAAGTCCGGTCTGATCCTAGCGATTCTCTCCCAAGCCCATGTTTGGATTAGGAGCCCACATGCATCAATATCTCTTGTCTCAAACTGTGCAGCCGCAGACAATCGTCGGTACGTATGCGCCAGAAGGGCACTACCCCAACTTAGGGTACCACAAACGTGGTCATTCTCTAGCTGAGTCAATAGGAAGAGATCCACATGTGTGCTTCTCTTATCGCAAAACAAGCACCCGACGATCAAGTACGCGACGAAGCATCGCGCCCTCTGCAACGCCTGCAACTGTGTAGCCGGGACTGACTCGTTAAAAGTTAAAATGTGGTCGCTGAGGCTACTAAGCGAGACTTTCGACTTTTTTAATTCAGGAATAAAGCCGAACAACCTCCGACAGAATTCGGGTGGGTCCTGGGGTAGCCCATCAGGTCCTGTCACCGGATCACCGTCTACCCGTAGACCTAAAAGGACCTCCACGTCCTGTAACGTAATTGTGGCCTCTCTGACGGTGAAGTGGAATGTCTGCGTCTCAGGCCGCCAACGCTCGACCAACGCCGTAATTAAGTGATGGCCGTATATAACTTTACCAATCCTAGAGAACAATCCGAACCCCAACCTGTCAATCTGTTCTCGGACAATGTTCGGACAGTAATCTACATCCCCAACTAAATCCCAGATAATCCGGTCAGACCTTCTTACTTGCAACTCCTTGTCGTACATATGGACGGAACGGAAGATATGGGCGGAGCGGTGATGCGGCTGCATCCACAGAAGAGCGGGCAGTTCGGGTCCCTGCAAAACCCAAGAAGATCATTGGGATCCACCTGACGTAGACGCCTCCATAACCTAAACGTGAATAAATATTTCTTATTAGGTCTATAAAATACAACAAAAAAATGAAAAGGAGTGTTTGGGGATGGAGACGGAGAAAATGATATATGTGAGATAGAAATATTAAGAGATTAAGAGACAGAAGTATTTGGAGATAGAGACGGAGAGAAGGATATATATAAGTGTAAGGATAGACAAATGTATTTGGGGATAGGGACGGAGAGAATATATGTGTGTGGGTAGGGTTAGACAGATGTTTTCATAGAACGTATGGAAGGATAAAATTTATCCTAACACAACCTCACGCCTGGAGGACACGTACAAAAGCATGCAAAATAGTGTTTTTGGCTCATGAATATGTCATGTTCGGGTTCTGAGCTCACGTATATGCACAAAAGACAAGCCGAATGACAGACAAGACACACACATGACATGACGACACAGACACACAAAACAATGACGACACAGACACACATGACAAGACTGACAGGGTGTAAGTTTGACTTCCATTGTTAAAAGCAAAAACGTGAACTAGGTTCACGATCTTGCATTTTTTAAAGGAAAAACGTGAACTAGGTTCACGATCTTGCATTTTTTAAAGGAAAAACGTGATCCCAGAACCCGATCATGGTTGTCCGTAAACTAAGATCACGGTTATGCTTTA
Organism: Rutidosis leptorrhynchoides; assembly: GCF_046630445.1. Taxonomy (NCBI): domain Eukaryota; kingdom Viridiplantae; phylum Streptophyta; class Magnoliopsida; order Asterales; family Asteraceae; genus Rutidosis; species Rutidosis leptorrhynchoides. Next base: position 42,146 of record NW_027266404.1, on the reverse strand, counting down.
GAATTGCAATTATCACATAATCATTGCATGAACGTCCCGTTTCTCTCGTTAATTACTCGTTAATTAAGTGGATTAACATTCTAGAACCCGATCTCTGTATTCCTGTTTAAAAAAAACAAAACATCACATTCTATGTCTACGTTTTAAAATGAAATAATATTTTTGTAATTAATCGAAAAATCTAACGGTGTTCCCAATGATAATCTGCTTTAGGCAAATCGAGCATATATACAGTCCACAGACCTTAACAAACATCAAAACACCATGGTTTTTGAATATTTAAACAACGAAATAAATATAAAAATATCAATAAAGAATGAATCTTTAAGCTCAAGGCAAAGTATGTATAAATAATAAACAAACATGGAAAAAACTACAAACCTTTGAGAAGGATAAAGGGTCTTCAGCCATGGATTTAGAGGGAAGCTAAAAAAGAGAAAGGCATTTAATGAGGCTGGCTCCAGATTCCCTCTTGTTCTATTTCAAAAAGCTCTGAACTTTTTCAAAAAGAAAAAAAAACTTTATCGGACCCAAAAAACAGCAAAGAGAAAATGATTCAAAAAGCTTTGTTAATGGCGTTGCATGGCCGCTTTTTTGCTTCGGATTTACAGATCTCTCTCTCTCTCTGGAGCAGTAAAACTTGATTTGTTATATGGAGCTGTTAAATTAGTTGAAAATACAGAGATCAAATTTTTTTAATGATGACGGTACAAACGACTTCGTCTAAGGGTTTTTTTTTTTTATGAACGTCGTCTAAGGGTTAGAAACTTAGATTAGGAGTATTTACATGTTCGTAATGATTGTAAATAATTATTATTTTCTAATGTCAAAAGAAATTACTGTATTATTTTCTCTTTTCCTATAATTTATGCCGTGTTTGTTGGCGTTTTTTCGCTTAACAAAGATTGACTTTCTATTTTTTTTTTAAGTTACTTTTTATTATAATATTAAAAGGTATGAATATATATATATAAATATCTATATTTTTTGAATTTATTAAAGGTATGCATATTATCTTTACTAAAGTATTTAGAAAATATATTTTTCGTTGAAATATTTAGTTGTCAGTAAAATTTTTTTTTCTACATTTGTTTTTTTTAACTATGTTTTATACATTTGTTTGTTATCTTAGACTATTTATGTTTATTAATTTGAATTAGTTTTATGTTAATCTGACCTAATTCGTTCAAGTGGTTCGAGTTTGAATATTAAAAAATAAATTACAATCATGATACTTTCATATCTAAAATGTTGAGTATTTTCCTTATCGATAAGCAGATTGGAATAATAGTTACAGCAAAACAAACATTGTAAGAGTATGTAGAAATTGGCCACGGTTCAATTTTGAGAGATATTGGTCAATTTTACTGTTCATTGGGTTACGCCGTTGGATTTGCCACCTTATTACATCTCATCCGTTCTTTTTTCATATAACAGTATAATTTCGATAAATTAATATTCGATAAATTAATAATCTCGTTAAAATAATATTTTCTCTGGTCTCGAGTCGAGATCAACGTGATAAATTAATAATTCTCTAAATTAATCAGATAATACAAAAAGTTAAATTCATATAGGTCTCATTTAATATATAAATTAATAATTCATGATTTGTATCAAAATATTTATACATAAATACATATATAACTAAACTAAACAAATTTCTAAAAATATAAATCTAGTGTTAATTGTTTCTTTTTAAAATTAATTTCACCTTAAATCTCATCTCTAACATTTTTTATTTCATTAAGAAAATCCGATGTAGAGTTTTCATTTGTTTATTGATTTTCCGATGATTCACCGTCTAACAATCGAAGTTTACAATGCTTAAAACAATTTGTAATAGTACTTAAGTGGACATCTATTTTCTTTGTCGAGATTGCAAGATTCATCGCATCTTAAACATTAATCTTTTATGGACTTGGGTTTCCAATTTAAAAACCCTCTAAATGATTTCCATAAAATGGTCGACGATAATGGATCTTAAAAGCTCGTATGAGATATGTATGGAATACTAAAAATTAATCAATGAAAATACAAGAATTTAATCAATATGCGTGACTAATACTTAATATATATAAATTAGAGTTTTTTTTGATAAAATATATAAATAGTGTTGATATATATCATGATCATTTTTCACATAGTAAAGATATAAACTATAATATATATAAATTAATAATTATAAGCGATTAACTAATATCTCGTTAAATTAATAAAATTTAATGGTCCGAACATTATTAATTTATAAAAGTTCGACTGGATGTCCTTATCCTACACTATTAGATTTGCCACCTCATCGCATCTCATTCGTTTATACTACTTATTGACGATTAAAATTCTTTCGACCATGCATTGCTGGTTCGGCTGACATTCACTCATCAACTACATTCCTCTACTTCTTCCGATTTGCCACTAATAGAAATCTCTTGAATAGGAACGAAAATTAGGAGCAAAAAATTTCAAAGTTGAGTTTGATTAAATATGGGAAAATTAGTAACGCAAATTGGCACGAAAAATAAAAATAATTGTACTAAATTGGAACAAAAAATTCCGTTCCTACCGATTAACTGTCCCAAAGTCTGTTTCGAAATTTGAAACAGTTTTAAAACAGAGCCTAATTCAACAATCTGACATAAAATCTAGGGCAAGAGTCCGCCACTTAGAACATTCGTACTATTAGTTTCAATTTAAAGTTTCGATTTATGCCATTTTGATTACATGTAGACGTAAATAGAAAAAGATTGGGACTTGAAAAAATTTGGACCACATTATCGGGTCCCAATTTTTTATATATAATTATGATTATTTATTTATTTATAAAATATTATTAAAAGAAACGATTGGTAATCGTATAACTTCATCCTATATTTCTATTGGATAACATTAAAAAAGTAAAATTGGGACTCTCTTGTAAAGTTCCAGTGATGAGAGATCCGAAGAAAGAAATGGAGGGATTTTATGCCAATTCAGGTCCCAATTTTTTTACTTTTTTTGCATGTTTGGTCCCAATAATTGTAATGTGTAAAAATTGAGACTTGCAAAAAAAGTACTCTTAGACATCTATAATGCATTCTCAATAATTCCATATCATCAAGATTCGGACCGGCTTTTGAATTTTAGCTAGCTTTTTGACACTATTTTTCTCTTTCTTAATTCTTGGAAGCAAAGATTTATTTTCTTTGTCCCAATTTATATTTTATATTATTTTAGATAATTTTCAATAAAAAGGTGGGACCACATCTATAGCTTGTCAATCATTCTTTTTTTAATTTTATTTTATAATAGATTAATTAAAATTGGAATTTAAAGATTGAAACTATGTAATGGAGTAAATGATCCCAAAATTAAATAAATTCAAAATTTTCTCTCATATTGCTTATGTGTTGTTTATATAGTAAAGATTGAGACCTTAAATCGAGACTTGCAGATAAGATGTTCTTAGAGCATCACCAGTACAATGCTCATTTTTTAGTCTAAAATTTTGACACGTCAATAACACCAAGATAAAGACATAAAAATTTGAGACTCATCACAATTTGGGCTCACATTCTTCATTGTATAGTCCCAAGTTCTTAAATCCCAACTTTAACATAATATATATAAATATATAATCATTTAATGATATATAAAATAAATAATTATTCTTCTTAAATAAATTATATATCAACATCTATAATATAATAAACCAATAAAGACTTTTGCGATTATAAAGAAACGAAACGAAACAACCATAAATATAATTATGTTTGTATAATTACATAAGGACCATGAACACTAAAATAAACAAAAGTCAGCTCATACTTTGAAGATAAATTAGACATCCTATGTATGTTGTTGAAATCGATCCGTGAGAGAAGAATCCATTGAAACACAAATGAACATTTTAAATACTGTATCGTCATATAGTTAACACAGCTTTAATGCAAAATAAATTAAATAATTAGAGTTAATTATTCTTATGTAGAAATGAAAATTTGTCATTAATTAGTCAATCATAAAAGAAGGATTGTGGTTGGTCAATTAAAGTTGACCCATCTTCATTTCTACTTTCTACTATTGATTTCCATCTCAACTTTTCACATCTCCCATTTCTAAATGATCATCTTCTTCCATCTGTTTTGTTGATGCAAGTTTTTATATCACAAAAGTGTACATTGAAATAGCTTGAGTGCAATATTTATGCTTCCTAAATCCAAAAAATAACAAAATTATTGATAATATAAAACTTTAAGAAAGGCAAGAAGAAGAAGATGAAGAAGAAGAAAGAAGAGAAAATATGTATCTTTTTTTTTCTTTTTTTGAGTGCAAGATAGGTATTTTTCGTAGATGAAAATAGGAGCATCACAATTCATATAATTATGTACTTATTATTTAAGGACATGTATTTATACCTAAGAATGATGAGTTGTATATAAATTTTGTAATAAAAAATTTAATTAATGAATGATGATAAATATCCTATATTATTCAGTACATTTATTTACCAATTTTATTCAATAAAAGTGTAATTATGAACATAATATAAATTAATAATTTTTTGTTTCTATTAACTTCAAAGAAAAGAAAAAAAATCTATTCCGATAAATTTAAATGTTTATTAACAGAAACAGTTTACAAATTAAATATTAATTACAAAAAAATTACTAATTAAATATTAAGTTTCCGATAAAGCACTCTGGAAAATTGGTATAGTTTTTGATATTGGAATTCGTATAGTTTTTGATATCATCAGTACTGACAGCGCACGTGTCGGTTGGAACGATTTTAAAGTGTTCTAAATTGGCACGATTTTAAAAGTGTGCCTATTTGGGTCAGTTGTATCCGTTTCTATTGGTCACGTAATTAGGTACAGTTTTTTCTATCCAAAAATAATCGTTTCGCGGTGAATCTTAGTGTACATTCTCCTTAGTGTAAATCCGTACACAAACGGTTCTACACGATTATAATGTACGATTGCTGGATGTACAGTACGCTAAACATGCCTCCATCTTTCGTGCCTATTTAATTTGGTGCATAATATAAGCACGGATTCCAAATCGTCCCTTGTTCCAAATGATAAAAATGTTCCGACACAATTTTCGTTCTAAATTTAAGTTCCAATGGCTTCTACTAGTGTGTCACGCCGGCTTATCTTAGCCATCCGTCCCATCCTCCTCCGACTCCCTCAAAATTCTCTTGTCGTACGGTGACGTGTTCGCACCTCTGTCTCTCATCTCCCTTTTTACCGAACAACCTTATGTGCAGTCGTACTCGTGTTTTTTTATTTACTTTTATTGTATGGGACTACCAATTTCATCATTGTTGCATCAAATAATGTGTTTTCTTTGCTTCATACCTACTTTATAATCTTCCTCCTACCATCAATTTCAAAAAAATACACCATCTCTCTAAAAGAAAAATTAGGTAAGCTCTCTCTCATACCTTCTCTCTCATAATCGGTAAAATTCATCATCTGCTTCTTAAATTGTTTGATTTATAGTGTATTGTTCTCTTCTTCTCCACGTTTGATTCGATTTTTCATTGAAGCTCTTATTTTTACAAGTGTTTAATATGCAGGAGTTCCTATACATTTTGTGACATCTAGATAGCATATTTACGTTATTATTTGCTTACAGATTAGTCAATGATCTTCCTCAGTGCTCTTCCTATTATAGAAATCGTGGGGTTTCATTCGTTTGTCGTCTCAAACTTTCATCTTGCTTTATTTTTCATTAATATTTGGGACTCCTTTATGGAATTTGCACTTCTTATGAGTGTCTAGCTAAATATATCTTTTCTGCTCCTTTATTTTATTTTCTGCTTGGTGATTTGTTGGTCGACTTCTACTTACAACAGCATGTTGTCGCTATGTTGAGTGATTAATTCGTTCATTCAGTTTATGGTTCAGTTTCGATTTGTTAGTCAACACATGTTGCTTTTAAAAAAGATGCTTTATATGATTTGTCTATCGTGACTATCTATGCTAATGGCTGTGATGTTTCTAGGAATTCCAAAGCATGTAGGCCCTACACATCTTTTATATAGTTATTTGATTATGTTGTACCTTCCTCTGTGTTATTGGCACCCTATGACCGAAAATATTGATATTGCAGGATTGATAGTATTTGTTATAATTCATATGTCAAAAGAAATAAATGTATTTTCATTAACTCAGACTAAAATACACAGTGAGTATTATATATGTACATCGCTTGATTCGGTTACACAGTTAGAAAGCTTAACAGCTTTTCCTGTCAAAACTAACTACCTAACTAACTGAAGCAACGGGCCTAGCTCAGCTAACAGACTCTCTACCGTCTTGGGCTTCGTTTTGGCCCATTATGCAAAACGGTGAGTTTTGCATCTCCTCTTTCCTCTCGATTTCGACCATTGGAGGCAGCTTTGAATTGCCTTCCTCAACACCCCTCCTCAATTCAATGCTTCCGAAAATGTTTTTCATCCCCAACTTATCTTTCAAATAATTATGTTGTATTGTTCCCAAAGCCTTGGTGAACATATCTGCTGGCTGTTCTGTTGTCGACAGAAGTATTGCCTGAATCAATTTGTTTTGCAATTGCTCTCGAACCAGGTGACAATCTATCTCAATATGCTTCGTTCGCTCGTGATAAACTATATTTGCTGCAGTGTGAAGTGCTGCCTCATTGTCACAGAACAACTTCATTGGCTGATCGATTTTCACTCCCAATTCAACGAGAAGTCCTTTCAACCACATCAATTCAGCTACTGTATCAGTCATTGCCCTGTACTCTGACTCAGCAGATGAGCGAGACACCGTCTTCTGTTTTCGTGATCTCCATGAAATCTTCCCAACTTCACACAATATCCAGTCACTGATCTTCTATTAATGATGCACGACGCCCAATCCGAATCACAATAAGCTTTCACCTCTAATTCATTATTTCGTGGCATGAATAACCCTTCTCTAGGATTAGATTTTATGTATCTCACTATTCTGATAGCAGCTTGATAGTGAGATTCCTTAGGTTGCTTCATGAATTGACTCACATGATTGACTGCAAAATATATGCTGGTCTGGTAATTGTCAAATACAACCTCCCTACCAGTCTCTTGTATTTTGTTGGATTCTTCATCAATGGATCTTTCACTGTATCGACCCCTTCTGATTGCTTTGCTACAGAATCATCATACTCTTTTGTTATGAGCTTGAGATTATGTTCAAATGGAGTACTGACTGGTCTGGCTCCACTCAAGCTCATGTCATTTATTAGCTCTAATGCATACTTTCTTTGGTTTATCACTATCCCATCATCTGATCTACTCACCTCCATTCCCAAAAAATACTTCATAACACCCAAATCTTTGAGTTTGAAATGCCTGTGCAGTGTCTATTTCAGCTGATCAATCATGAATGCATCATTTCCAGTTATCAACCGGTCATCTACATAAATGAGAATTATTACTATCTTTCCACCATCTTGCTTAGTGAACAAAGAGTAATCATATTTACTCTATGAGTATCCAGCTTGTGTGAGAGCATTTGTTATCTTTGTGATTCCCCTGTCTTGTTGCATGTTTTAAGCCATATAATGACTTGTGCAATTTGCAGACCATGTTGTCCCCTCCTAAATTACCAAGTCCTTCAAGAATAGTCATAAAAATTTCTTCCTCTAAATCTCCTTGTAGAAAAGCATTGTAGACATCCATTTGATAGAGGTGGCCAATTGAATGTAGCAGCCAATGTAACAACACTCCTGACTGTCACCATCTTGACAACAAATGAAAAGGTTTCCTTATAATCAACACCAGTTTTCTGCTTGAAGCCTTTGGCTACCAGTCTAGCCTTATACCTGTCCACCTCACCATTAGCATGGTATTTCACCCTAAACACCCATTTGCAGCCAATTAGCTTTTTAGAAGTAGGTAGTGGTACTATATCCCATGTATGATTGTTCTGCAATGCTAGCAACTCTGATTTCTTAGCATCAACCCATCTAGAATCCTTTGCAGTTTTTTGTGTAGAAAACAGGCTCAAGAATACTGTCTATCTTAGCAATATAAGACTGATATGCTGGCATGAGCTTAGAATACTGAATAGAATCTTGAATAGGATAAGCACAAGCAGTTGAATAATCCTTCATCCAAACTTGTGGTTTAACACTTCTGGCTGGCCTAACCCTTGCAGGAACTGGAGCAGCAGGAACTGGAGCAGGTAAAGCAGCAGGTATTTGGACTGACTCATGCAACTCAAGAGATAGTAATGGATATGTAGCAGAATCATGATCAATGAGTGAAGAAATATGATAATGAGTGATTATTTTAAAAGATATAGTAGCAAAAGAAAATACAGACTCATGAAAGGTAATATCCCTATTGATCAAAAAACCTTTCTAGCCATGTTATACAGAATATAACCTATATGTCCTATAGGATATCCTATAAATACACATAAATCTGATCTAGAAGCAAACTTATCAGTAATCAATGGTAGTCTAGCATAGACTAAGCAGCCAAAAACCCTGAAATATGTTAAGTCTGGCTGCTTATTATATAGTCTGTAGTATGGTGTATGATTTTTAATAGGCTATAAGGGAGTCCTGTTAATGAGATAGACAACAGTCAAAATACACTCACCCCAAAACCTAATAGGCATAGAAGACTGAAATCTGAGTGCTCTAGCAACCTCTAGAATATGCCTATGTTTTCTTTCAATAACACCATTCTGTTGAGGATTATATGGACATGATTTTTGATGCATGATGCCATTAGTAGTAAACAAATCATGGCATTGATGATTCACAAATTCAGTACCATTATTTGTTCTGACTATCTTGACTGTTTTGTGAAACTGTGTTTTAACAAACTGTACGAATTGTTTTATGAACCTAAAAGTGTCAATTTTAGATTGCATAAGAAACAGCCAAGTAAACCTAGAATAGTCATCTACCACTGTCAGAAAGTATCTGTGACCTTGATGTGTTAGAACTTTATAGGAACCCTAAATATCCATATGTATAAGATCAAATACAGACACATATGTAGTAGTACTATTTTTGAATGTTTTTGTGTTGCTTAGCCTTAGCACAAACAAGATCATTAAGAAAGATCACTTTTATTTATAGAGAACTGCTGAGAATTAAGTAGAGTAGACAAAGAATTATTACTGATATGACCTAATCTATGATGCCACAGCTGAAAATTACTATCTAGAGATACAAAACTATGATTGATAACATGAGATGGTGCAGTATGCTGAGTGATCTTTGATGGTAGATAGTATAAGCCTTGTTTCCCTTGTACCATCCTAGTTGAGATGTCCTGCATGAGATAAAATTCGGGATAAAATGAAACAAAGCAATTGAATCTTTTTTCTAGCTTATGAACACTTAACATATTGGTGTTTGAAACTAAGAACAAGCAAAATATTTTTTCAGAGAGAGATTTGGTGAGATACTGAGATTTCCTGTATGATTTATTGATGCATGATTTCCATTTGGCATATGAACATGATTTGATAATGATGAAACACTATGCAAACCATTAGCACAGAATGTCATATGATTTATGGCACCACTATCAACAATCCAGGTTCTATCAAAAACAGTACCTGAGTTGGAAGTGGAAGGACCTGTACTTTGAGATGAGGAACTAACAACATGTGAAGATGCAACAAAAGGAATGGACATAGCATTAGCCATGGCAGCAGGAGAGGATTCACCAGAAATCAACTTCATAAGATGAGCATATTATGCTGGAGTAAAAGTTGGAGCAGGAGTAAAAGAAAAAACATCAGCTTCTCTTGAATTTACAGGTATGTTGTTGTTGTTAGAATCTTGACTGTCTTGAAAAACATTATGAGCCTGTGTCTTTGATCTAGTAAACTTGAAGTCCTTTGGAAAACTATAGAGCTTGTAACATTCTGCTTTCTTATGTCCACGTACACCACAATGATCATAATTGCCTTGAAACTGTTTCTTAGGAGCAGAAGAGGAAGAATTGGAAGTATTATAGTACATAACATCAACTGAAACTTGAGGAATGATGGACTGGGAAGAGTGATCACACTGAGCTTCTTCCTGAATCAACAGGTTGTAACATTTAGTCAGAGATGGTGGAGGATTCATCAAATTGATCTGGCCACGAATTACAAGGTAAGAATCATTGAGTCCCATTATGAACTCATAAAACTTGACATCCTCAAAATATGCATCAGGAATTTTGAGATCAATGATGCTATCAAGCTCAGCCCATAAGGAACGGAGATTGTTGAAATAGGTAGATATGGAATCACTACCCTGATTGGCACGAGAAATCTTGTGATGAAGAGCAAAAATATAAACAGGAGGAGCTCTCTAGAAGCGAGATTTTAGATCAGACCAAGCTGCAGAAGCATTAGTGAAAGAAAAATGTACTTTTTATTAACTAAGACTGAAATTACACAGTGAGTACTATATATGTACATTGCTTGATTCGGTTACACAGTTAGAAAGCTTAACAGCTTTTCCCGCCAAAACTAACTACCTAACTAACTGAAGAAACGGGCCTGGCTTAGCTAACAAACTCTCTGCCGTCTTGGGCTTTGTTTTGGCCCATTACGCAAAACGGTAAGTTTTGCATCTCCTCTTTCCTCTCAATTTTGACCGTTGGAGGCAGCTTTGTATTGCCTTCCTCAACAATATTTAAATTGATTGGTGGATCAAAAGATTTAGCCATGTATGATATAGTGATTATAATTGGAAATCTTCTTGTTAAATCGTTTAATGTTTCTTAATTGTACTTTAATGTGTTTCTTCTTCTACAAAGATTTTCCTTCAAATATTAGCAAAAAAAATCAGGTTTAGTTTTTATCTTAGAACTTATATTTATATTTACTTTGATGAAGGGATATTGTCAAGGTTCATTAAAGTTAATCATCCATAAAAATAAGAAGATATATGTAAGAATTTTTATGAAAGAAGATATATGTAAGAATTGCTCAGGATGAGTACACTTATAGAGGATTTATAGCTTTCAGTTAAGCAAGTATCAACTAAACAATTTATTAAATGAAAAAAATAGGATTTATGCAAGTGAAATTATAACTCGCGTGTGAGAAGCACGTCCATTAGTTTGATTAGTGTTGCATCCACTCGCTTCCTTTGCATTTGTTTAAGTTTTGTTTTAACGTGTGAAATAAACTGAACGAAATGTCCCTATTGATCCTCACATCCGCGTCCGTCAACTTTTTTAATTTTGAAGTAACGGCGTCATAATGAAAAGAAATGATTACTTAATTAATTTTTTTATACGCAAAAACTTCTCTCATTTTTCTCACCCATGATTAGAAACCAACCTCAATTTATGAACCAGTTGCCTCTCAAAGTGTTCTTCTCAATACTCAAATTTCCTTCATCTCATCACCTCTCGCAAATCATGCGTGACATTATCATCAGCGTCTTCGACTGCCTCACCGTGGCCTTTCGCTTTAGCCGTCGGCCCCAATGCCACGCCCTCTATCGTCCCTACCCTCGGAATCGCAGATGTCGCCATCTACATGGGTATCGAGATTCTTCTTAATTCTTGCATTATTTTTATTTTGTACATTAGAAGCAAAAAAAAAAACACAAAACGAAAGCTGAAAAACAAAATTCGATTTCTCAAGGAATCGCCATAGCTAACCCAACCGATTCTCTCTCTCAAACTGACGCGAAATAACAATCTTCTATTCAGTTATTTAAACTGTTCATATGATGTTATATGGTTGATTTCTTTTGTTGGTTACCCAAATAAGTAAGAATGATGCGATTTGAGCTTATCGGTAATCACGGTTATATTTTGTTGTGTATACTAACTGTGTTTTAGCTAATTTTGTTCAAGATTTAATTGCAGAATCTCCCATGGAAGAGCTCCTAATTCGAAGTGAACTAATTGTGCACCACTTTAATTTTGTTCAGCACTGAAAAAGTTGAAAAGCATCAGGTTTGAATGTAATGACCATTTGTTGTTTATTTCTCTATTTTGTTTATAAGAATTGTTGGGAATTTTAAGTTGATTTTATTTTATTTGTATTCTTCAGTTGATTCGGTTTATGACGAAGCAATACATTTTTAAATTGCATGTTTCAAGTGTAGACAAGGTGCTCAATGAAATGCTTCTAAGAAGAAAGTAGCCAGAAAATTTCCTGCAACCACCTAAGCTGCTACTGGAATTTAGATTGAACCTGCATTTTGAGTCTTAGTATCTTTGATCATTGATGTTAAAGTTCTTATCTCCACCTCTTGGCAAATATCCATGGATTTAATTTTTGTTCTTCTCAATGATTTTTGACTAACTTTTATTGTAATCACAGACATTGATCATTGATGTTTTGGTCTCTGAATCTAAACTGCATGAAGGAACTCCGGTTCAAATAAAGTTAATTCGATCCAATTTATCGAAGTCGACAAGAAAATACGCTTTGAGCAAAATCTTAAGAACATGCACTTCTCTGGATACAATGGGCTACTACTTGATGGTTTCGTCATGTATGGGAAGTCCTTACAACAGGAAGGAGCTGTTTAACAGCTCTGAACATCACAAACATCTGTTTAACAGCTCTGAACATCAAAAACATCTGTTTCCTCAAAAGCATCAAAAAAGCAAAACATTAGCAGTTCAGTTGTCTCTTAACATTTGTCAAGATGAAAATAATACTGAATTGGCTTAACTGATAGTATGTACACGACACTGTCTATTTTGAATCGAATGTAAGTGTGATGACTGTAGTATGTACAATATGAGACATGTGATAACTGTGTAGCCTTTAACATATTCATATGTCCTTAAACTGTGTTGCCCGTTTATGCAGGGAAACTTTGTATTGAGGTTAGTTCTGCACTCCTGCTTCAAGAAATGCTTTCATTTCGGAGGACTTGTGCATTGGATGTGGTATATGTGTCAAGGTAGATATTTCATTTCTTGACTTCTGCTTTTAGTCTATTTGTGCCATGTATAAAAGTGAAACTAAGTGTATGATCTTCTGACTCAGAAATGCCCATTTGAAGCAATTCAACTCATCAACTTGCCCAAATATTTGGATAAAGATACAACTCATTGTTATGGTCCCAACACTTTTAAACTAAACATTTTTTTTAATGATTTGCTTTCTTGAATAATTTCGAACCCCCTTCTTCAGACTCTTTTGTATTTTAACATGGTGGACAATTTCTCTTGCAAATTACCTGTTCCAAGGCCAGGTCAGGTTTTGGGCCTTGTGGGAACCAATGACATAGTCGATTGCCCTTAAAGTCTTGGCGGGAAAACTGAAACCAAATCTAGGTCGCTTCATTGTAAGTTCTATGTTACTTATCTCCACAGTTTCGCAGAACATTAATCATGATACAATTACCTAAGTAATCCAACTGACCAAAATTTTTGCTGTTATCCTTTGATGGAAAGACGTTAGAAGCCGAGGCCACTCTTGGAACAATGACAATACATTTTTCGGCTATCTCAGAAAGGACAAGAAACTAGCACAATCAGTATTGCTTCAATTTTTGCATGCACATGAGGGTTTGCAGACTGGTATATGCCTACCAATATAATTTATCCCTCTTATTTTCTCAAGTGAAGCCAAATGCTATGCTTCTTTGTAAACTTACATTCAAGTATTATTTTGTAATTTCTCTGACTCAGAATGGGATTCAAGACTTCATCAGCCTAACACTGTAATTTTTTTTAAGGGCTAAATTGTACAAAAAATAAGAGGTTGCTCGAGTTTATTATTGCCTGCATCTATAGATTGTGGAGTCAGGATAAATAACCAAGGATCTTACATTGTTGACTCGTAGACCCAAGTAAGTATAACCTTTCCATGATTCCATCTAAAATATATGTTTTAGGGTATTGTTATTCAAAATGAAATGCCAGAAAATGTGTCGCCTCAAGTAGTAATGGGACTGTAAAGTCCGGTTATCGATCTCAGGGAATCGTGAAGAATGCAAACCAAGTACTAGCTATTGAAATTTGGATATTGTCCAGACAAATCGTAATGGTGATTGTTGAATTTAATCTAAGGAATTAAAAAGCATGCAAACAATTAATGATGGAAATCTAGGGTCTTGCGAATCCATGTTTACAATATTCAATGCATGATTAACTGTCAGTTCCTATCTCTCGATTCCTAACTTTACAACCCAATACCCATAATTGTTCAAAAGTGTCTTCCGACCCTTGGCTTATAACCCTAATTAGGATTAAACGACCATATCTCCCGAATGTGTATGAACTAACCCTAATTGCATGAAGTTCCTAATTCGTGTCTAAGCTAGGTTAATTGGTCAACTAGCTATATTCCTACCTTCGTCGACAAATCAAGCAATAGTTCAATCAATTATTTGTTAAACTAGATCTAATCTTAATCTCACTATTCCTAAGTTTTGATTAAGATAACCAATCAATCAATTTGGTGATCAAGCAAATTAACGCATTAAGAACAATTTAACAAAAGTAAATTCATGAATCGATTAATCGGAAAAGACGTCAATCTCAAGACAATTTGTATTGCAAACGCTTCATCAACCCTAGAAAGGATTTTAGTTCATGTTGAAATAAAGAAAACAAATCTTATTATAGGGATACATAATGATAACAACAAGAAAATACCCTAGAATTGTAGAAAAAATTCTATGGAAGATTCTTCGTCGTAGCCTTTCGATGCTCCAAGATGTGTTTTCTTCAATCTCCAGGTCTTTTTTTAAAGAATAGGGTTTCTAATATTTATAGCATAAGGCTTTGAAGTCTAAAAATCAGTTTCCTAGTTGAATTGGGCTTTTTTCCGTCGATCTCAAGCCCTAGGCGTCATCCTGACGCCTTGGGCATCACCTTATTGTGCTCCCATGCCCTAGGCGTGAATCTGACGCCTTAGGTGTGGATTTCGACACCCTAGGCGTCGGTTCTGCACTCTTCATCCAGTTTTCGTATTTTCTTCATAACTTGAGCTCTCGATATTCAAATGACCTAATTTTTAATGTCTTGGAAAGCTAAGACATTAAGCTACAACTTTCATGTTGATTGCTTTCGCTAAATCACAATAGATGAAGTCCGAAAATTATGATGAAGTCAGGACATCTGCATATACTCCAATCCTTTCGACTTGTAATATATCGCTACTTCCATAAGCACTTGAAAACATCTAAAAAAATCCCTATTTCCTGCATTTGCAAAGCAAAAGCAATACCAACATAAAATCTAATAAATACAGAAAAACAACCTACAAACGAAACCGATATACTCGAGAACAAACAACTTATTGCAAAATCGGTGGGGAATCAAAAGCATAATTGGGCATTATCATTAATCACAATATGTTAATCACATAGAGTACAAGCTAGTAAACCTTATCATGTACAAAAGGTTAATCCATGCATTCTCAACTCACAAATTAAGATCAACTTCCAAGCCTTGTACCTGCAAAAACAAACAATTAGATATGTGATTTTCAAGTAGAAGCTAGCTAGTAAAGCTTATCACAAAATCGAAATCTAGTATCATGTATAATGCAAATTATGTAAAACAATTAATCCAGCAGGCAGTACCTTTAATCTGACTAGATAACAATTCAACAATAATACTTCTATAAGCTATGCTATATGATTTCAGACTATATTTAGAGTAATCATATTTTAAATACTCATCGAATGAGAATTGGATCTTCTCTCCTGATCATCTTGAATATTGCCTGCAGCTTGAGAATTACTTGTACTACCTCCATTCCCTCCCTTCCTCCACAAGTGTCAAACTACATAGTTGTTCTACAAGGAGTATATATATACATATATTATAATTAATATATATATCCATGCATCACCATACATACCGGGTTTGGGATGTTAAAGTCTGTTGTATACTCATGAATGATTCATGAGGATTTTGTCTCCAACACTTTCGATTTGCATTTGGATTTGGATTCACATTTGATTTTGATAGCAATTCTAGCAGGCTGGTAAGACAATATCTTCCTTGTAAATTTCACATCTTCTCGAGTTGAGAAATTTTTAACAGAACCAGTGACTTTCCAATAACCTTCAAAGGTAGTCTTTTTAAAACTATCATGTTTTACATCTTTTTGCAACTGACAGAAGAAGAACCAGTTGTTCTCCAACAATGTTTCAAGTGAGAGACCTGAATATGTATACATATTTCAGAAGAAAATAATTAATAATGCAAAATTAATCCAAAAAGGATTATCAAATACATATATAGAACAAAATTAAGTCACGAACCAGGTAAATCCCATGGTTCAAGCTTGTTACAATCATCAATGGTTACGATTGTTTCGTTGAGCTTATCCAAATGGTTCCCGATGACTCTGTTTTTTAGGTAGTAACCTATCAACTCGTCATTGTTCGAAACGAACCTTAGGCCAAGTTTACGCTCCATATTAATTAACCAATCTGGATGAGTGTTGAGGTCTAAAGGGACAAAGGAAGTAATAAGAAGCTAACGCATACAAAAGAGCATATCATGGCCAAATTAAATGTTTTGCACATATATATATAGTTGAAAAAAATACGATACATACCAAAATGCATAAATCGTTCTGTGCAAATTTTCATTCCTAGCTTTAAAGGAAAAATGGTCATTCATAGGAACATTTCGATCCAACAATTAAAAGTCGATGCTTTTCATCAAATCACAAAAATCATGTTCTTCTATACATTTTAACTTCAAGGTGAACTCACAATTTTTTTTTTCAAGTTGTGAATGAAACATCACCCGCTACTCCAAACAAAGAAAAGAAAGAATTGAAATATATATATGTAAAGCTTCAAAGATCGATTACAACTGAAGATTACATTCAAAATCAACAAAGTACCCAAATCTTAGTATGAACCTTAATATAAGTTAAGAAAAAATCCAAAATTAGTTCTAAGACGAACTCAAAAAACCCTAAAGTTATAGAGACCATTCAATAATAGCTTACAATGGCTACCTTTTTAGAACTTAAACTGAGATTGTCGAGATTCGAACCCTAATGTACAACTTGGCGATCGATTGTCGAGCGTCGATCGGCGTGTCGAGTTTTGAAAGTCGAGTACTTGACGATTGTTGAGTTTCAGAGAGAGGGAGTGACTAGTTTTAGTGAGGGTTTGTCCAACTTCTCTGAGAAGTGATTGTTTTTTAATAATAAATATTGAAAACGATATGTTGATTGGCATGCGTGTCACATTTTAACTTAGCAAAATTTTTTGCAAATACCCGTCACCAAACGATGACGTTTTAATAACGCCAAGGTTTTTTATTTGAAACGCCATGGTTTTTTATTATTATATGCCACGGTTTTATGTCTTACTTATCCAAGGTTTCTGAACCATGGCTAATATACGCTGCACAACAAAAATCGATCCAGTTTCTATCTCGAAACCAACCTACATTAGTTTATATGCATAGACAATTCGATTTCAATTCCAATAATAAAATATCATAAAGGGACAGATATCTAGAACATAAATCTGAAATTCAGAACATAATTTCAATTCCTTTCAGTATATTAAAAGACAATTGGGATCTTTCTTTAATATACCAATATTATTGATGGTTACATAAGATCAAAACATTTATTTAGGGTAATAGGGAAAGAGTTGATGACTATTGATGGTTACAAAAACTATATGTAGTTCATCATCATATTTCTTCTTCGTTAATTCGACAATTCTGGGATCTTCTCTTTCATTATATTTCTTCATCGTTTCTTCGACAATTCTGGGAAGAACACAATTCATTAGAAACTTCTAATACATCTTCATGAGACCAAGCTCGTTTTATTGGTGGAGAACAAAAGTTTCAGTCTCTCAGAATCTGGGTTTCTTCCTTCAGACTCTGTGTTGCTTCCTACTCATTCCTTCCATTCATCCTTTTATTTTAAAGGATACTGAAAAATCACATGTGGGCATCAAGAGGTGTACTTACAGCTGACTCTAGCTGATCTAAGACCTCCTATTGATCCCATTCATCCTTTTGTTGGAAGACGGAGTAGTTGAGCTCATTGGTCCTTAACTGAAAAGGATTAATGTGTATTATTGATCCCTTCTTGTTGTTGAGAACCTTAACGTTGGCGTACAAGAAGACCTACAAACTGCGTGGGGCAGTTACAATGGAGTGCAGTATTGGGGTACATTTGGCCACAGCAAAGAAGAAACTAATGACGCAGTGACCAAACTTTCTCGATTAGGCCAATTACGCGAAGGAAGATATTTGGATGAGTGGGAAAGAACACAGGGATCAGAATGGAGTGTTGGCGTACATTTGGAAACATCACATAGTTTACTAACTCGAATGTGAAGTACCATAAACTGGGATGATGTCTCCAAATGTACGCCAATACTTCACTCGACCTCTGTATCCTTTACCACCCATCGCCAAACCTTCTCTTAGCGTAATTGACCTATTCGGTCCGATATTACCACGTCACCGTTGCTTTCACATGGCTATAATGATAGAAAAATGACAGGAAATCAGTGCCATGGTATGTGATTTGGAGATAAAACCAATTAAAACATTATAATGAAACAAAGAAAGCAATATCAATCACTTACCAAATATAGTACAATACAGTTACCTTCAACTGTAAATACAATCCCAAAAGTAGGATGGCTAGCCTTGAACGATCTAACAGCTTCATGTACTGATCTTGACCTTAGCGAGTGCATGGCTGAGATGATAGAAAAATGCGAAGGTCAGTACCAAGAAATGTGAATTGGAGATTAAACCCAATTAAAATATTATAATGAAATAAAAATAACATCAAGGGATTAAAGAATAAAAATAAAAATCGAAATTCAGAATGTTGGTACTTACTTAAAGTCACACAGAGTCAGATATCCACCATCTTTGTACTTAAAGCACCAATCCATCATCCCTGAACTCTGTGACTATTTGGGGTAATAGGCAAGGAGTAGCCGCCTCTCTTGAAAAAGTGGATAGAGGGCTCCTGTACCTTACCTGAATGCCACTTCACGCGGTGGCTATTTGGGGTAACTAGAAATGCGTTGATGACTATTGATCCAACCTTTGGATCAATTTTTTGATCAACTCTATGCCCATTCCTTTAACAACTTTACCCTACCCCAATGCCTCTGCACTCAAATGGAATGGAGGGAGCGACTGCTGCCTCCATTAAAAAAAGAAAGCTAATTTTCTTGATGGACATAGTCGAAGATGGCCTACTGACCTACTCTCATAACCTTAGCGAGGAAGACCATGTACTCCACTGAGGTCATTCCCATTCATAGCAATCTAAATCTGTCCCCTATAGCTATTTCCTCGTCCTTACAAAATAATCCCCACTCATGGCCTGATATATTATCGGAAAGATTGTCCTCCATGCCGACCTTCAGCTCACATCTGTAAACCCTCGACTTGGAAAGAAGTTGGACTTGAAAGACCTCATCAACAGCAAGTCGTAATCGTTAGAGCACTCTAGGGTGGAGAACTTGAAAAGAGAAATGAATAAAAATATTAAACAAATATCTATGGTATATATACGTAACAGATCATATAATTATAACAAAAGATGTTAAGAACATACCAATGCTGCTTGTTCTGTAATATGTCTGTGGGTCACATCAACACTGAAGAAGAGATCCTTCAAAGCCTCTATCGAAAACCGCAAAGTATTACCGTCGGGATCTCTCGAAATAGAGTTTAGGTCAAAATCATTCCAAGTGTGGATGACCCATTTGCCAGGACTTTGAAGACGACATAAACAGATAGGATAGGTCCTCAACCTGGAAAACTGAGGAGAATACGCTTTGCAGCTTCACTGCCTGGAATTTCAGTCAGGCAAGCCCTTGGCAATAACTGAAAAGCAATGATATAATATAAAACATAAGTAAAAGGTTCTATATAACTTATATAAGTGTAACAATTGAAATGGTGATGAAATTATATTCATCTTACCACGCTTCTTTGTTGTTTTCTTGATAATGTGAAATAGTCATCTCCAAGTGGTGCACCATTTTGTGGCTTGAAAATAGAGTAAACTAACAGATCAGAAAGATACGACAACTACAACTACCAACTACGAACATATATATATGATTCATGAATAACAGACCATGAGCACACGAATTAAAACACTATTGATAGCAAAACAGAGCTGATTGAGAGTAAATGCAGAGGAAATATACCAACAACAGTTACTATTAAGTCTTCGATCCGAATCAAACAACATGAGAGAGTAAATCAGAATACTTCCATAAATATCAATTATTACACTAACGGAAAGAGATCTTTTCTCATTCCTTAAATAGAAACTACATGCAAAGTTCTATTTACTTATCAAAATCACGCAAAAGAGTAAATTATCATCAAATCATTCATCCACAACACTAACAACAGAAAAAAATATGAAATTAACAGAAAATTTTGATCCAAATTGTACATTTGAACAAAAAGCAAAGCTTCGAGGAAGAAGACCGTCGATTCTTGTAAGTAAATTTTATGAGAGAATTTGAGAAGAGAGAAGAGAGAATTGTGGTCAAGATGATTTTTGCGTGTTTTCAAGACGATAAGGGAAATCTGAAAAGTTAATTACAAAACTCAATTAAAAATGTGTAAAAATTTACTAAACATAATAGTTTTAAGTATTATTTTATGTGAATTTTAATATTGATTTTTACTAATTTTAAGTCATAAATATTAATATAATTTGAATTATATGCAAGCCTAATAGGTTTGGGTGCGTTTTTTTTTTTTTTTTCGTTTTTGTTCGACGTGTCTTGATTTGATTATGTTTGATTATGATTTTGGATGAATGAGTATGATTTTGGATGATTGGATGAGTTAGTGGATAGTTGATGTATGGTTAAATATATATTATATTAATATGAAAAAGTATAGTATAATTAGATAGTAGATGATTGATGTATGGTTAAATATATATTAAAATATTATTAAAAATTATTATGATAATAAAATCTAATTTTTTTAACTATAGTTAATTGATATGAGTAAAGGTTTGTTTTGAGAGAAAGTGAATCAAAGTAAGTAAAGTCCAGAGAAATCAAGACAAAACGGAAAAAGAACGCAGAGTATAAGTTACATATCAAGATTTAATGTCACGACCCCGACCCCATGTTATGACCGGCGTCGTAATCCACTCAACCCCGAGATCATGACAAGCCTCAAAATATCAAACTACGTCCAAATATAACCAACCGCATGATTTCATTAAATAATTACATAACGACCTCCGATTTAAAACAAAACTCGGCTTTATAACATATACGCCCACAACAATCCCACAAGCTAAAAATCATAGACCATACAATCAAGTTCCACCAACACGGAGTTTAACTAGATTAAGAGTTTACATCAATAATTTACAAATGTAGACGACATATGTACATGGGAGATATACCAAAAGGATGATCGAGTGCTCGAAAGCTTTTGAGCCAAATCCTCGAATAGACGAGACTAAGACATCGATCCTAATCCCGCAATATCTAAAAAGAGAGATATATATTTTTGGATAGTGGGGGCCACTCAGTAAGTACCGAATATAATATACAATGCAATATATCAATATTCTAATAAATTATGTCACAAAATTATCTCCAAAATATTTATAAAATCTTATTTGAAATGTCATAAATAGATTTATCAAATAATCGAAAGAATATTTAATATTCTCAAATATCAATTTCACAAATTTATTTTGTTACGATCCCACGATAAGCCAAGTAAATCACAATATAAATGCAATTTCAAATCTCAATAATATCATAATTGCTTATCATGGCATGATTTTTATAGCACGTGCTCATGTCTAGGTATGAGTAACGACACGCCACCACTTAACGACACGCCACCACTTCTTTTGGTTTAGGTGCGCAACCATTAGCCTCATCGTGGGCCCATCATCGTTACAAATCAGTCACTCTATCATTAATGATAGCAAGTGACAGGATCCAAAACTAGATATTCCGATAATCGGTATACGGCCGTATCCTACAAAGATGGCAACAAAATCAAGTTTCGAATTCAACAATATATATATTATGTTCAAAATCTCGACATAGCTCAAAATCGAGGTGAATCAAATCAAGTTCTCAAATATATCTCGATATTAACATATAGAAATATCGCGTTATAAATGTCGTATTTTCTGAAACAACAATTATAAATGAAGTCATATTAATTTTATCATTAGAAAATACTTAAGACAACGGTTTATTAGAAAACCGTTATATTACGAAGTATCTTATATACAATACTTACCTCCCCCAAAATGCATTATGACCGGAACCACCCAAGTCTGGTCACCCGCTCGATCTCCATCACCTATAACATTTAATATTATTATAGCATTTTTGATAATTAATATCGGCCAATAATTCTATATGAAATGCCGTGAATGTAGAAATGCATCCTAATGTCGATTTCAATGCACGCAATCAATATATCAATAAAACATTATCATATAACCTTTAATCCAAATTACTTTAACAATCAACATACCCATAACATGTATAAAAAGATTCCAAGTCTTATATATATATATATCTTCATCAATTCAAATGATTTCAAGATTAATTAAGTTTAACTTAAACAAAACAATTAGAACACTTATCAATTATAAGACAATTTCACTTAATTGAAAGGATTCGACTTAATTATTTCCTCTCCTAAGTGTCTCGATTGATCACTTCTTTAGATCACACCCTCTCTTTCTTTTCTTACAATAGTTAACCACTTCCTTTAATTAATCTCTTCTTCCCAATCTAATTCTTCACTTTGTTTCTTTTTTCCTCACCCTCTCACACGATTTGATCTTTCTTTCTGATAGAGAAAGGACTTTCGGAAGGACCGAGCCCGAGAATGAGAGGAAAGATGATAGAAGGGAGAGATCGCTTATGGACAGAGCCCGACATATGGTCGGCTCTGAAGTCCTTAAGACAGATCCCGATAGTCACACCGTCTCGACACGGGTCTATTGACCTCCCTCTCTCGACTCTCACTTGGGGGAAAAATGGTCATTTATGGGAGAACCCTAATAACTCACTATAAATACCCTATGATTGGACATTTGTCACATAATTGTATTATCCGCAACCATAGCTCACTAGCTCGGTTCCGTACTCTCAGTCTCTCTCTAGAGATAAAACTCGATACATACACTCATCCCGATACCTCTCTTCCGAGACTCGTGTCAATGCCCCAAGACCTAGTCTAGCTATCGGTCTCTGGGTGAGCCTTGTTGGCCGAGTCGGCCTCTCTCCTACGGTCAAATGATAATGATGCTCGTCCTACCCAGATTTACACTCGAAGGCCTATCCTCTGCGGAGAAACATCTAGGAGACTCCGGCGGCAAGCAAATAACTATTATCTAAGATTTAGATTATAAAGGCTCTAGTGTGAGCTAGAATAATTAAAATGATTTACCACTAGACTCACACATACAGTGTAGAATCACAATTGTACATAATACAATCAAACTCCTCCTCCGGGACACATTGTCTAAGTAGTTGGTCATCACATCTCCTTAGCAAGATGGGATCATCCCAAAGGTGATTCTTGCAATCATGGAGAAAATTCTTTTCCTGTTAATTAGTTAAATCAGTAGGGAGAATACCATATGCGGCATAGTTTGCAAAATTGGCAAACCAAGACGTACAATTGACTATGAGCACTTGCTCGTCCAAAAAGGCATCATTAATTTCCTACTTGTCCTGTATTACCTCATTGTTTACAAGCCGAGATAGATGATCAGCTATTTAGTTATCCGTCCTCTTTCGATCTTTTATCTCCAGATCAAACTCTTGGAGAAGCAGGACCCATTCGATTAACCTTAGCTTTGCATCTTTTTCATCCATCAGGTAACGAATTACAGCGTGGTCGGTGTAAACTATCACCTTTGTACCGACCAAGTAGGCTCGGAATTTCTCAATTACAAATACTATGGCTATTAACTCTTTCTCGGTGATTGTGTAATTTACTTGCGCACTGTTGAGAGTTTTGCTAGCATAGCAGATCGAGTGAAACACCTTGTCCTTCCTTTGCCCCAACACAACTCCTACTGCATAATCACTAGCATCACGCAAAATCTCAAAGGTAAATTCTAGTCAGGAGCAACTATAATAGAAGCAGATGTTAACCAATTCATTAAAGTAATCATGCAAGCCTCATCAAATTTAAATTTCACATCTTTTCCCAAGAGAATGCATAAGGGTTTAGAGATTTTAGAAAAATTCCATATAAACCTCCTGTAAAAACTTGCATGTCCTAAAAAACTTCTAACTCCTTTTACAATTTTAGGTGGTGACAATTTTTAATGATTTCAATTTTTGCTTCATCCACTTGTATACCTTTCACAGAAACAGTATGGCCTAATACTATACCGTCTTCCGGCATGAAATAACACTTTTCCCAATTTAAAACCATGTTAGTCTCTTCATAGTGGGTGAGTGCCTAATTCAAATGAGGGAGACATTGATAGAATGTATCCCAATGGACAGAGAAATCATCCATGAATACCTTTCGGATTCATTCGACCATGTTTGAGAAGATTGCCAACATGCACCGTTGAAAAGTGGCGGGTGCATAGCATAGACTGAAAGAAAACCTTCTAAAAGCAAAGGTTTCGTAAGGACAAGTAAAGGTGGTTTTCTCTTGATCCTCAGGAGCTGGGTACGTGATTAAAACCGGAAAAACCATCTAGCAAGTAGAAATATTTCTTACCAACTAGCTTGTCAAGCATTTGATCAATAAAAAGGTAAAGAAAAATAATATTTCCTAGTAGCCTTATCCATCCTCCTATAGTCCATGCACACCCTAATCCCGATTACATTCCTAGTTGGGATTAGCTCATTATTCTCATTCTGAACAACAATCATGCCACCCTTTTTGGGAACACAATGCACAAGACTTACCCGTTCACTATTAGTAATAGGATAGATGATACCTATATCAAGCCACTTGATGACCTCATTCCATACATTTTCCTCCATAATGGGGTTTAAACACCTTTGTTGGCCAACAAATGGTTTAAACCTATCCTTAATCTTTATTTTGTAGGTACAAAGTGTGGGGTTGATTCCTTTGATATCGGCCAAAGTCCAGCCGATGGCTCCATTGTGTTTCCCGCAGGACTCTCAGCAACTTATCTTCCTGTAGTGGGGTTAGTATGTAAAAGGTGTATTTGAGATGGTCTTGTAATTGTTCAAGCTTTAGGTTCGATGGTTCTTCAATAGAAGATCTAGGAATTTTATGGTTCTTGTTATCTAATTCAAGAGGCACTTGATTCGCTAACCTCCTAAATTTCAATTTCACTTCATGTAATTGATTAACCATAATTACAACTTCAGGATCCTCGGGATCCTCATAAAAAATAAGGGCCAATTCAAGGGGATTTTCTTTTTTGCGAATTTTGAGACACTTACCTTGGATTGCACGAACAATTACATTGATCATTGAACATTCTTCGAGCTGGTATGTTGCATGGCTTTGAAGACATTAAATTTTATATGTCCGTCAATCACCTGCATTGTGAGCTCCCCTTTCTTGACGTAAATTAAGGCATACCTAGTTGCAAGGTATGGTCCTCTAAGAATGAGAGGGACACTTTGGTTCGCTTCATAATCCACCACCACAAATTCTACAAGAAACATAAAAGAGCTAACCTGCAC
This sequence comes from Rutidosis leptorrhynchoides, assembly GCF_046630445.1. NCBI lineage: Eukaryota > Viridiplantae > Streptophyta > Magnoliopsida > Asterales > Asteraceae > Rutidosis > Rutidosis leptorrhynchoides. The sequence goes on along the minus strand of NW_027266404.1, from coordinate 16,539 downwards.
CAATACATCCTCCAAAATTCCCTCAAGTCGAGTGATAGACCGGTCACCTAATTGTAATGTTATTGTAGATTGTCTACACTTGCCCATGCCCAATTACAAATTTCAAAATGCTAGCTGAATAAAATGTTACATTATGCTTACTACTTAAAAAAAAAAAAATACACAGCCTTGAAACCAAAGCAGCCAGCCGGCCAGCAAGCATAACTAAGCTGGGCAGCCACTAAACCTGTCAAATCCAGCCATTTAAGCACCCCCACAGTAGCCAGGCAGCCCTAAACTGTCCACCAAAACTGCCCAAATACCTATGGAAGTGCAGTTTTGACTTTCTCTGCACAAAGCACTATAATCAGTCACTAACAACAAGAAATTACACCTGTAAGACAACCAAATACAGTAATCAGTGAGTCATTGCAAGCTGCCTGCATGCCAGCCACATTTCAGTGAGCTGGCAGCCTCCTAAAACCCACTAATATACATGCAAACCATCATATTCTATTGAGGAATTATCAGCAGACAAATCTCCACATTCTAAACTGACTTAGACCCTCTCAAACACCCGACAAGCAGCATTCAACACAGACAAATAGTGCAGGCAGTCAGCCAAACATTTTACCCAACCAAATCAAAATCAGTCACAACCCAAGTCAAGTTCATATACTACAGTAGATCAAACCGCAATTTCCAGAAGTGATTATGTGGAATTACACAGCTCTAGAACAGTAAACAAAGAACAGTCAAGCAAGCAACAACTCTCCCATTTCACTCAAATCATTTCAACAGGTAATGCATACAAACAAATTTCAATTCAATTCAACATGTAAACACCTATCCTAACATTGAAACTTAAAATCAACAGGAAAGAATTAGGAGAGGAACTTATCTCTGTTCTGTGACCGAGTCAACTCACTGAATCAACCGACCGAGTCAACTCAGTGACTGGTTGAGTTGACTCAGCCGAATTCGGCCGAGTTCCAGTTTGCTCCAATGGTGAAAAAGCCTCTTTTAGTTGTCGTCAACCTCCCTTCAGCCGAATCAAACCTTGCAAGAAAAACAGAAAAGTCAAGGTGATTATCCAAGCCAATTTCTTGTCGAATTAAATTAAAAATTGCATCAAAAGCTTAGAAAGTATCGTAGATTAACATATATGAGAATCGGGCAAAAACTCCAAATTTGACTTAGAACCCTAAATTAGAAAAACTGAAATTAAAACTTACCCTGCTGAGAGTAGACGAAATTGATGATGGATATGTGTTCCTTGTGTTGAGAGGAGCATTTTTGTATGTGGGTTAGGCTTCGACGTCGCCAGAATCGGCACGGACGACGTCGAGCCGTGCGGAGAATGTCGAGAGAAACGCGGAGGAAGAGAGGAAGAAGAAGAAGGAAATGACTGGACCAACCGGTCCAGTCCCTTTTTATAGTAAATCAGACCAAATCGATTTTTCTGGTAAAAGACTAAAATAACCCTTCGATTTTAACGAATTTACAAGAGTACCAACGTGAGTCTTCCGGGTTAATGGAAAGTCAATGGTTTTATGATCATTTTACGGAATAAAATCGGTTCTATCCACTGATTCAGTTCGGTCTAATTTCTGTCTACCCGAACCTGACAGTAAAGTCAATTTTAACCTTCTATTTTTAAAGTATTTACAAAAATACCAACGCGTCAGTTTTTAAACAAGATTTATTTTGGTAATTTTACTAAAACCGAACCTGTTTTATTTTCCGAAGCAAATTAAATAATTTCTAGTTGTCCAAAAATTATGAAATTTTTACAGTAAGCTAAAAATACTAATCTATACAAAATATCAAAATTTCAGAATTTTCCAAGTCAGATTTAATTTATTTTAATTCCTGAGTTAATTTAGCTGTCAAAAATGGTTTAAAAATAACTAAGTGTTGCCAAAATTCTTTTGAGCCATATTTTAACTTAGGAAATTATTTTATAATATTGGAACATTATTTTCAATCAGTAAGTATGTTTTTATAAAGTTTTATGAAATTCATTCCATTATAAGTAATATTTAATGAGCAGTCAAGTTATAAAAATAATAATAGCTTTAAAAAACACCTAATAAATTACAGATAAGAATCCTTAGGACGAAACGACGTGTAGGATTAATTCGAGTAATTTCTTTTAAGCGGTAGTATTTGCGAAACTAATAACGATATTTCAATAGGTGAATAATTGCGACGTCACGTTACGCGAGAAGGACAACACGAGACGTAAAGAAACGGTGAGTGGTACTTTCTTTTTAATTATGTAAAATATATTCGTATTTTATGAAATATGTATATATATTACTATGCCGTAAGTTATTAACGTATCGATGTTTACGATTTAATTAAAGAATACGGCATAGCTATATATTATATTTTAAAAACTGAAGAGAATTTTTTTAAAAAAGACCCCAAGTAATGTTTAGACGTTTTAATAACGACGAGGGTTAAAGCAAGTTTTTGCTTTATATATATATATATATGCGAACCCAAAACTTTTTATTCGAGGTCGAGGGGGATTTGGTCGACTTTGTGGCGACCAATCCAAATTAGTACTTGGTCCTTACGCGGCCCCATGTTTACGGTCTGATCAGAGGGTACGGTTTCATTAGTTTATCTAATGGAATTTATTATTACTTCCATGTTTACGGAAGTCGAGGTTATTAGGATATGATAACAGGTCACCCCGGTTGTAATTCCTAATGTTTTTTTTCACTGAAAGGGTTTGATAAATATTTTCGAGGAAAAATGAAAGTATATAGATGTTTTCGACGGACTTTTCTTGATGATTGTTTTTTTCTGAATTTATTGTTTTTCCTAATGATATTTTTAGAAGGATTTTGATAAAACCTCACTAAGCGTAAGCTTACGTTTTTCGAAAAAATTTATTTTCTCTTCAGATTGATCGGTAGCGGCAGTAGCATCTAGGGCGGGCTCTTCGCCGATAGGATTCTCTTCCGCAAGTTTTCCAAGTATGAAGAAATGTTTTAATTTTGGTGTATATAATTCCGCAAAACTACTTTTGAATATTTAAGTTATGTGAAAATAATATTATGCTTTAATAAATATTCATTATGTTTTAATTAAGTGGATAATTTGAAAGTCAAAAGTCAAGTCACGATAAGTAAAGTCGGCACCGCTTTGATCGGATCGAGGCGATCGGGGCGGGACCCACAACTCTTATCTTGGAAATATGTCCCACAAACATGTGATGTCGGGTGGTAATTTTTTTTTCCTTACCATTGATAAGTGATGATCATTTACAAATCCATAGAGACATTGTTCATGAAAAATAATTGATTCAAGTTTGGATAATATTCAAGAATTTTCATAAAATTTTAAAAAAAGAAGAGGCAGAAGATAATTAAAATCTTAATTAATTACTTGTAAATAGAATAGAATAGTATTTTTTATTTTTGATATTTGATATTTTTGGAATAGTATTTAAGCTACCATGAAAATGGAAGCTCATATTTCAATTATATGGCAAGTTTGTAATTTCTTTTCAAAGTGAGGTTTATTGTTATAGTATTTTACAAATCATAAAGGGAGGCATGCACGTGACTGTCACACTAAGAGAGAATTCTAGCGCGTGTCATGTTAAGGAATGAAAAAAGTTTGACACGCGTAAGGAAATGACAAAAACCCTATCAGAATTTTTCTTTCTATAGGGTATAAGAGCATCCGCACTGCTAGTCCCGATTTTAGGTCTTGATTTTGACCACATCAGCGACATTTAGACAGAGAGAGAAAAAATTGGGATTTGTAAAATTTTATTCTATTGTAAAATTCCAATAATGAAGTCCTAATTTTTATTATAATATAAATATGGAGAATGAAAATTTTCCAATCATTACAGCCACATAAGTCACTAAATGTCAAAATTTGGTCCTAATTTTTTTTATTACGACCAACCGTGGACATGTTTTGATAGACAAATCGATGACTGTGTTTTTATGTTGAACGAACACATGTCACGATGTGAGACAATACTTTGTGTTGGTGTTTTTTTTATATACAAAGGATTGTCATATATCATTAAAACAAATGTTGTCACCGTATCCCCGAAACGTACGTATTTGATCTCTCTCTGTGGAGAATTATCAATGTCCCAACTAAAATATCAATTTGCAAATTAAATATTCATCTAATTATTGGTGTAAAAACAATCAATAAATGCTCTTATATCATTTCATTAAACCCACAAAATAAGTCCATCTATGTGTCACGAAAAGAAAAGGATCAACGTGCTAACTACAGAGAGCTGCTAAACAATCATGTATATATATATATATCGTGGTTAATATTTAATCAGGCTTCATTGTCAAGAAACATGCACCATTTGGCTTGGATCATCTTCCATGTTCCAAAAGGGAGTTCTTCCATAGTGTTAATATTAATCCAGTGAAACTCTAGTGGATAAGCAAGTTTTTCTTCGGAGAACTCTGAACAGACGTAATAAATTAAGGTCCTTAAGATATTTGCTATTCCACATAATTTTAGACCTAACGTTGTTCGTCTCTTTGCGAAATTTCTATAGTTATGGTAACGTAGTGTGCTATAAGTATGTGGTGATTTTTTACCCGACATGAAACGAGATTGTCCCATCAAAAGATCATTGGATTGCAAGCTAGTCTTCTCCTTGATGAAGGTTTCAACGGCTAGTAAGCAAGATATCAGGATCACCATAACAATGGAATGACTCTGAGATTATTGGACACCAGTAAATCGATTTTCTTTGTGTGACTCGGCAGTCAAACTGGTGACAATCCTAACGCAACAGTTATATAGCTGCACATATATATATATAGATATTATTACATACTAACAAAACATTACTGTAATTTTTATAGATTGAAAAAGAATTTACACATATACCTGGATGTGCTTTAGATATTTCGACTCCAATTGCGAGACACCTGAGAATTTTTTAGGCAAAAAATCTTTATAACCATCAAGAGACCTTAAATCCACCTCATTCGGAGATTTGTAGTGCAAGGAATCTTCTGAGCACTTTGCCCAACTCAGAAGCAAGTTGCTCTAAAGGCTTCAAACACAGAGTGATGATTCTTTTATATATCGCACCGTTATTTTTAAAGAAGTCGTTTAACCGCCAATTATCAATAATACCCTCGCAAATCATACGACGATCGAGCATGCAAGATATCATTGGAGAGAGCCAGGAGCGCTATTCTCCAAAGCTGAAAGTAGAAGATCACTTGGGTTTGTCTTTGCGGTTGGAAATTTTTCCGCCGGTATAAATTTCAACCAATTTACATGCATCGCCTAAATAGTGACCGAAAGGGACAATATTTAGATAAAATAAATAACTTTTATTCCGTCTGTCCCAAAATATTTTGTTATCAATTTCCTATTTATATAATTATAAGAAAATTTGATCAGTAATTAATATTTTGGGATAGAAAATTTGATAATCGTGAATAACAAGTATTAACATTATTTATGACAATATTATTAAGTCAATAATATAGTTAAAAAGTCCATACCAATTACCTCATGCAATTTCTGACTTAATTCCCAAGTGATAAGCAGTAAAATATGGCTAAACCACGGAGCCAGATACCACTTTGCTACTGATGTGTTCTTATCAGCTAGACATATGGGAACTAGCAATTTGGAGAGAAAGATTTCAATCATGAGATGCGTCAGTGGGATAAATCGACATGCTTGGGTTTTGGAGATGAAGGATGGTGAACCCTATTAATTAGAAAAGGAAAAACTCATGTTATATATACAGTACAAACATTATTCACATTTTCAAACAATAGTTTAAAAGTCCAGCTAGCAAAGCCATATATATATATCACCTGAATTATGGGAAATTGAAGGATCCAACTTCGGATCAAAATATGCACCAAACCATAACGAAAGGCAAGGGTACCACCGAAGATGGACAAAATGACAATATTTGGTTTGTTTGTCCAACACAAAGAAATGAAAGAAACACTGCCTGTAACGGTTATTGTAGAGAGACGCCGAGACTTGCGGCTGCGCCGAGTGGCAGAGAGACGCCGAGACTTACGGCTATCAAAACATGCTTTTTTTGATTGGATAAATTTTGTTCGAAACTAAAGGTGAGGCAGTACTCATTTCCCTTTTTTTAGTTATTAATCAAATAGGAAATGGGGGCTTGGAGTGGCGATTCGGGACTATTCAGGTTCGATAATCTCTTGCCAATCTAAATTTGAAACTGGTTCTATGGATATTTTAATTGCCGAAATTGCTCCTATTCTAATGGGAATTTACCTAACATTATCTATCGGTGTTTTAGATGTTATTTTGAATCCGATACTTTGTTTGTTATCTTAGCTGCCCGAACATTGTTAGCAAGATTCAATCCCTTGCGTCCCATTTTGATTCATGTAGCTTTGTTTTTTATATCGAGAGTAAATAATTATTTTGACCATTCTCTTATTTAATTGAGAATGAATGGTCAAAATCGATTACCTTGTTCGCCAGGATCACTTGTAACCATTAATGCTATAAAAATTCCCTTTTGAATGTCCAAAAAAATCAAATAGCAAATACAAAAAGTGTGAGTTTGTTGCCCATGAACCCATGTACCACCAATACAGATAGCCACGGCAAATCACTTGCTCCAAACTTCAAAAGTAATTTACTCATATTCATCCAATACCTAAAGCTGGTTACTTTGATGTTCATATATTATTTAAATGACCGAGTTAACGGTAAGAAGTTGTACTATATATTATAGTGCTGCTCTATTTTATATTTATGAAATGATGGATTTATGTTCTAAAGTCTAACGGTTATGGATTACAATTACAAAAATAAAACGATACGTAATTTTTTTTTTTTGAATATCATGAGGGTGTTTCTCATTACTTCTCCGAATCAGCAATGTGATACAAAAAGTTAGATAAATGTCCTGACTCATTCATCTTAACGTTTACAATTTAATGGATTTAGAGATTATCAAATCTAGGTGTATACACGATAGTTAAAGAAAGGAAATTGATATGTAGAGTTTTAATGCTATCTATTATATTTCTGCACGACAAAAAACAAGAATCATAGCTATTAATAGCGTTTACTACAATGAGTGCATTTGATTCTACGATGATCCTTGTAATACTGATTGATAGAGCATGAGAAACTCCCATGTGAATAGTAGTTGCTTCGGTGTGTGAGATATCCATGATGCCATGAACGAAGAAGGATTGGCAAGAAGGATTGGCAAACAAAGCTGCAACACAGTTGATCTTATGTATATCAGAGGGATTATTGCCAATACAAGATTCCATAAAGTTCCATGTATTGTAGTATTTCTCTTCAAGACATCTAGCAAGGCGAGAGTTTGGATTTTGAGTGAGCCTCCAACCTTGTTTTGCAAGGAAGGCGAGGTTGAAAGCGAGTAGATTCCGAATCCCAAGACCACCATCCTTTTTTGCTCCTGACATTTTAGGCTAGCTGACCCATCTCACTTTTTTTCCCGCCCCCACCATAAACATCGTATATCCATAGTGCATCAAAAAAAAAATTGAAAACCAAAGAAAAATGACGATATTCAAAGAATATATTTTCTTTTACCTAATAATTTGAAAAATAGAGTTCAGCTTTGTGTAGAGCAAAAATGCACACCATACGCTACTATCAATTTACGATAAAACATAACTATACGTCAATACTTTTCGATAAAATTAGTAGTATTCCCATTCCTCAATACCTTTAAATTATGAAATTTAATTCAAGGTGAATTTATAATAAATCTTTTTTTTTCAAGGCTATATAAAATATGTAAGCTAACAAATATAATTGTGATCGTGATCTATTATGTTTGTAATGAAATAAAAAAACTTAATTATTTCAAAGCAAAAAAAAAAACTCTATCAATTTTGTTCAAACTATTTGTATCTGTACCAATTTAAGAGTCAAAAGACAATTAACTTCTAAGAGAGAAGGATGACTTGGGATGCGAGATCTTAGAGCATTTAACCTTGCCTAGCTTGCATTGGAGGATCATTCATGAACCGAATTATCTCCTTGCAAGAACTTTAAAGGCCATGTACTATCCATGTTACTCTTCTTTGAGGCAAAATTCGGAGGTAATGCATTTTTTGTTTGGCGGATTATTCTAGAGGGACGAGAAGCTCTTGTTTCGGGTAGCATTTGGAGAGTAGGGAATCGCCGGGAAATCAGAGTGTGTGAAGATGAATGGCCCCCAAGCTATTCTCCATCAACACCGGACTTGGTCAATCTCTCTAATCAAAACATTTTTAAGATTTCTGAGCTTCTTGATTAGAATAGGGGAGGATGGAATGAGCACCTGGTCTCATCATTTTTCGAGCCGATTTCTTGAAGAGGTATCCTTCAAGTGCCCATTCATCACATCACTCAGATTCACTGTCATGGAAAGGCACTAAAAACAACCGATTTGAAGTTAGAAGCGCATATTATATATCACTGCAACTAAAGCAGTCTCGGCCTCCTCGACATTCCTTCCCAAAATTCTAGAAATAAATTTGGAGCTTAAACATCATGCCTAAAGCGATTCCATTCCTTTGGTGACTTGGTCATCAAAGCTTAGCTACAAAAGACAATATGAGAAGACATGGTACGTTTTCGGATCTATTGTGCTCTGTTTTCAATTCGGCTCCCAAAAATATGTGCCATCTGTTTCTTTATTGTCCATGGGCATAAAAATTTGGTCTTTTTGTTTCCCAAAATTTGACACCTTAGATTGGGTAAATGAGGATTTCTTTAATTGGAATTTTATAATACATAATGTTTTAAATACTGGATTATGGCACCTTCTCAATTTCTTGCTTTGGATCATATGAAAAAACCGTAATGAGGCTTGGAGCTCTTCCTCTTGTGATGTACCTTTCTCTACTGTTGTTATGGCTAAAAGACTGTTGCACTTCTCATAAGCGTTGGATAGCCATCAACCTAGTCCTCATGTAACTAGGCTCCCCCTGCTGGGTGAATCATAAAATCAATCAATCATTTAAATTAAAAAAAAAAATTAAGTATGTATTTCATATATGAGTAAATGCAATGAACGAGTATCATGAATAGTCATCTTAATCTATAATTGTAGAACACGGGTGTGACATGTGATTTTCTCTATTCATCCTCCCTTTGCTAGCTTGAATTTTCCAAGTTTATATATTGATAAGGAGATTAAGTCAATTAAGAAAGGAGAAGTAAAAATTTATAGGAACACAATGTATGATTAGTATTCTCATAGCTACTAGGAAAGTACTTCTTCTTAGGTCTTACTTTCATCTCTCTTCTTCTTGTCATACTATTTATTGTTCTCTCATTTCTCCACTACCCACATTACACCTTAGAATTCTTTAGATTTAAGTGTTCACCAGTATTTGGTCTCATCTTCTTCGTTTCTATGGTTGGCTTGTGTTGAGTCACACATCGTGAATGATTTACTCAAATCAGTCACTTATAAGATCATGCGTAATCCCCACTCCGTTAGTTAGCTTTAGGGGTTGAGTTAGACCAATGAGACTTTATCAAAATTATTATATATATCAACATGGTATCACATCTGGTATTCCATTCTCGATGTGTGGGCGTGTTGAGCCTCACATCGTGAATGACATGCATGCTACTAGTTCTTTTCGACAGTCCATCTGTGGTTGCCAATTGCAATCCAAAATATGAATGACATGCTTGCTACTGGTTCCTACTCTTCGTGTATTTCTCTCTTCTGGTTGATATCATTGGTCTATGATTTACCGATTATTACTTAAAAGAATATGTCTTTAGGGCTCTTGTTTTTATTGTGGTGTATTTGGGTGTCAGAGCTCTTGCACTGGCTCCAAATATATCAGACACCATATTTACTTTGATTACTTCGATATCTTCAGTGCGTATATTTTACTAGAGTTTTTCTACTATTTAGAGGTTATGCTATTGATCACATTTAAGAAAATAGCTATATTCAGAAGTTGGATTATAACAGCCTTATTAGTTGTCATTATGCTCGTTGAGATGAGAAAGGAAGTTGTCGTAAATAAATTTCTTATTTTTGTTTTTGTTCATATTGTTTACTTTATTTATCTCATTTAGATTTCAATTTTTTACATGCCGAAGACTTTTTCGAGCATAGTCGAAGACTCGAAGAAGCTCATGCAGCAGCTCCAATCGAAAATGTGAGCACCTGAAAATAAATATTTTTTTCTTTTTTTGGTGTTGTTTTGGTTATTTTTTTATCTAATTGTGTGTTTTTGCCTAAAAGAAAATTGATGGCGTATCGGGTGAGGGAAAGCCACGAGATAGCCAACACAACCGAAAGGGGACGAGATTTGTGGAAGCTTGCTTTCGAGCAAAAATAAGTAGCGATTTGTGAGCAATTTCTGGGTAATTATGATGTCAGAATTAAGTTAAATAGGAGTCTAAATTGAAGAGCAGGATGTGTACTTTCTAATGGCACCAAGAACACCCAACACTAGACGAGAATGGACGAGAGAGAAAAGACCCGTTGAATGGACGAAGGTCGAACTAGACGAAAAACACCAACACTAGGAAACAAGCAAGGCTTTGGCCAAACCTTGTTCCTTTTAGGTATGAAAGAGTTTTGAAAATATAATACTTGAAAGTTGAGAGCTTTCAACTGTCAGGATAAAGCCTAAACTTTCTTTCCCCTTTGAGATGATGAGAATAAAGTCTTTAAGAAAGTAGGTTAATGGATTTTGTTTTGTAGCAAACAAGAAGCTTGAGGATTAAGGAGATTCACAGTCACAAACATAAAGATAAAATAAACTTAACAAAGTTTTTCACTCAATTTTTAATCTGATTTAATTCAACTAGAGAAACACATATTTTTAGGCTATTATAAGGGCCAAAATTCGGCCAAGAAGAGACTAGAGTCTCTAAAAGACTTTAATGCATGGAGTAAAGAAAAAGACTCCTAGAGAAACTATATAGATGAATTAGAAATAAATGAAAATACATAGATAAACTAAGTATATCATAGAAAACATAAATAATAACTCTAGAAACATAGAGAAATTCGGCTACCAATGTATGGTGGTGTGAATGCACGAAAATGGAGTAAATGCTTGGGCGGCAACATTTAAGTCTTCATGTGCATGCATCAAGGCATGAATAAATGAAGGGCGGCAAGACTTTAATGTAGGCGGCGAATGGTAAATGCTTAGTCATTGAAGTTGTCATCTTATAAAATTCTGCCCCGCTTTGACTCCACAATGGTCCTCAAATTCTTGTTTTAGCTTAAATGGCCCCGAAATGCACCAAAGAAGGAAACATAACCCTATAATGGTTGTGATGGTGTGAAAATGGCATAATCTTCTTGCCTAGCTTCAATTTGCAGAGAATATAAAAAAGGATAAGGGATGGCCCTCCATCATACTCCCACTCTTGTGAAAGATCTTCATAAGGATCGAATTTCTCAAACAAAGCATGATAAATGAGTATGAGAATAAAGATATCATCCCATGCCTTTTCCTTCTTTCTATTTCTTAAAGCTTGATTGGAAGTTAGGATAGAAGAAAGAGATGGTCCTCCATCATTCTCCCCCCTCTAAAAAGCAATCTTTATCCTTGGAAACATAAGCAACAACTTCAAGGGTGTGATCTACCACTACAAGAACTTGAGAGGATGAATAACGGTGGAAACTGGTTCTCGGCGGAAACATGAAGTCGATTTGCAGCGAATTCTCAAGATGCTCTAGTGATTGGAAACGTGCCATGCCAGTACCCAAATTGAAGATCGTAGTGTCCTCTTTCTTTTGACACCAAGAAACACAAATTTTGGACAAGTGGTTTGGGATCTATGGTTGATACAAAATCAGTCGACAAAACTGTGATGGATTGACGAACAAATTTTGTAGACTCTTGCAAAACTTCATCAAGAGCATAACCAATTTCAGGATCATAGGTAATGACAAGTTTACCTTCTTCATCCCTTTCACAAACTTGATCACCAGATAGCTTCATTTCAAATTAGTAGGTTTGGATGGCTTTGGGTTGGGTAGAATTAAAACACTCTTCATTTGTCTTTACTTCTTTTTTCTCCATGCTAAGTGCTTTGTTGACAACGAGGTTTACTTCCTTAGAATCACATGAAAGCTTGAGTGAGGGTGGAAAAGTAAGAGGCTCTGGTGGGGGAGGAGAAGAGTTAACCGGGGCATGCTTTTTGTTGAGCCAATTGTTGAAATGATCAAGTTGACGAGAGAACTTCTCCCACTTGTCGATTCTTCGAGAAGGCTCCATATATGTTTCAAAAGCATGGAAAACACGCCCAAGAGAAGTAGGCTCCGATACTACCTGATGGCGTATTGGTGATGGAAAGCCATGAGATAGCCAACACAACCGAAAAGGAAGCTTGCTTTTGGAAAGAAACAAGTAGCGACTTTGTGAGTAATTTCTGGGTAATTATGACGTCGGAATTAAGTTAAATAGGAGTCTAAATTGAAGAGCAGGATGTCTACTTTCCAATGACACTAAGAGCACCCAATTTGAAGTACGGACAAAAGAGAAAGACCCATCGAATGAACGAAGGTCGAACTGGATAAAAAGCACCAACACTAGGAAATAAGCAAGGCTTTGGCCGAACCTTGTTCCTTTTAGGTATGAAGGAGTTTTGCAATATAGTACTCGAAAGTTGAGAGCTTTCAAGTGTCAGGATAAAGCCTAAACTTTCTTTCCCCTTTCAGATGACGAGAACAAAGTCTTTAGGAAAGTAGATTAAGTGATTTTGTTTGAAAGCAACAAGAAGTTTGAGGATTAAGGAGATCCACACTCACAAACATAAAGATAAAATAAACTTAACGAAGTTTTTCACTCATTTTTAATCTGATTTTATTCAACAAGAGAAGCACATATTTATAAAAAAATTCGGGCGAAGAAGAGAGTGGAGTCTCTAGGAGACTTTAATGCATGGAGAAAAGGAAAAGACCCTTAGTGAAACTACATACATGAATTAGAAATAAATGACATACATAGATAAACTAAAAATATCATAGAAAATATAAATAATAACTCCTGAAACATAGAGAAATTCGACTGCCAATGTATGGTGGTGTGAATGCACAAAAATGGAGTAAATGCTTGGGCGGCAACATTTAAGTCTTCATGTGAATGCATCAAGGCATGAATAAATGAAGGGCGGCAAGACTTTAATGTGGGCAGAGAATGGTAAATGCTTAGTCATTATTGGAAGTTGTCATCTTATATAAATCTGTCCCGCTTTGAATTTCTCCACAATGATCCTCAAATTCTTGTTTTGGCTTAACTGGCCCGAAATGCACCAAAGAAGGAAATATAACCCTATAATAGTTGTAATAGTCTGAAAATGGCATAGTCTTCTTGCCTAGCTTCAAGTTGCAAAGAATATGAAAAGGTATAAGGGATGGTCATCCATCATACTCCTACTTTTGAGAAGGATCGGATTTCTCAAACAATACATGATAAATGAGTATGAGAATAAAGATACCATCCAATGCCTTTTTCTTCTTTTTATTTCTTGAAGCTTGATTGGAAGTTTGGATAGAAGAAAGGGACGGTCCTCCGTGAAAATGTTGTAGACCGTCAGCCTAGACTATTAGTAGAAGCCAATGCAGCTGCAACCCGGAATCTTAATGTAAACTCCAACAAAATTATCTTGTCTTGTTTTTTTATTTTTTTAAAAACAATTATCTCAATTATGTAAGTCTCACTACAAATTTATCGATAAAAACGATTTTAGTAATCGATTGATTGTTGATATTTTAAAAACATATACTGTATTTTGAATTGAATTTATCATAATCTTATTCATTACTCGCTCCTATTATACTACATGCAGTTTTGAGGTTTAATTTTTGTATCATTATACTTGTCATTTTCATATTTTTACCTTTATTTTGTCTATTTTACCCTCCCTTGATTAACACATTTCTTAGGATTTGCAAACAATGTTTTTTAGCACTATGTAATTAGTTTGTTATTTTAAGGATTTTTGTCAAATATTCACTTTTCTTGATTTTTAATAAATTTCCTAAAACTATATGTATTGTGATATGGAAATTAATTTTGTGAATTTGAGTGATGATTTAACTTTGAGCATCTTAAAAAACTTAAAAGTTATACTAAATCTTTAGTCTCGGTCCCCTAAATCAAAATCTTCGCTCCGCCCATGTCTATATATATATATGATATGACCATGAAATTGTCGGCTAAATTTGAATGTTTCAGTCTGTAAAACCTTGATCTGAACAAAAACTAAGCTAATTGGTGATAGAAAATTAGGAAAGGCAGAGAAGTAACAAAGAAAGAAAGAATACACATAATATGTAATACTGATTAAAGACTTAAGTTATTTTATACAGACAAGTATATATATATAGGCATACAAATAACTGCCTGGTCTTATCCAGACTTAACTTCTACTAACCGCTAGGAATAACGGCTAAACTGCTACTAGTTTTATCTAGAATAACTGCTAAGAAATATTATTTAACACCCTCCCTTTTAAATGAATTCTACGAAAATCAGTTTAGGAAATATTGTAGCGTCAGTATGCCATCTCTTGAACGACATCTTTTGCATAGCAAACTCCAAGCATCCTTCGAAGCTTGACAAATGCAGGCTATTTGAGTGGTTTAGTCATAATATCAACAATTTGATCTTCACTTTTGCAAAACATATATCAATCGTTCCATTGTTGCAATGATCACGTAGAAAATGAAACCTAACATCAATATGCTTGCTCCTTCCATGTAAAACCGAATTCTTCGAAATTTTAACTGTTGAACTATTATCACAATAGATCACCGTTGCACCTTCTTGCCGATTTCGAAAGTGTTCCAAGCAATCTTCTAAGCCAAATAGCTTGACATGCACATGTCGCTGCCGCAACAAATTAAGCTTCAACTATTGACAACGTCACGATCTCTTGTTTCTTTGATGACCATGACACAGCTCCAGAACTCCTCATAAAGACAAATCCCGAAGTACTTTTTCTACCATCCACGTCACCAGCATAATCACTATCAGAAAATCCCATCAATTTGTCGCTCTTTCCAGCTGCATAAAAAATGCCATAATCAACCCTTCCCCTGTAAGTAACGAAAAATTCTTTTTGCCACTCCAAGATGATTCTCACTCGGCTTCTCCATAAATCGACTAATAAGACTAACACCATACATGATGTCGGGCCTTGTTGAAGTTAAATTCATCAAACTTCCAACCATTTACTTGAACAAAGTACCATCGACCTTCCTTGCTTCATCTTCTTTCGACAACTTTGCACCATACTCAGTTGGAGTACAAACGGAATTACAATCCTTCATTTTAAACCTATCTAAAATCTGCATAGCATACTTCTTTTGAGAAAGGAAAATACCGGCCGATGATTGCATGCTACTTTAATGCCAAGAAAATAATGCATCAAACCTAAATCAGTCATGTCAAACTCCATCATCATATTTCTTTTGAATTCATCAATCATCAAACTATCGTTTCCGGTATAGATAAGATCATTCACATACAAACATACCACAAGCATCTTTCCACCAGCTTGACACTTCGTATAAAGAGTGTGCTCATACGGGCATTTTTGAAATCCTGCTCTGGAAAAATATTCATCAATTCGACTATACCAAGCACGTGGAGCCTGTTTTAGTCCGTATAATGCCTTCTTTAATTTATACACTTGCTTCTCTCTCTCGTCCTTCATGTAACGAAGAGGTTGATCAACGCACACTTCTTCTTGCAACTTTCCATGTGAAAAGGTTGATTTCACATCAAGTTGATAAAAGAACCAGGAATTTTCTGAAGCCATAGATAGCACCAACTGGACAGTGTCCATCCTTACAACTGGAGTGAACACTTCTTGGTAATCAATGCCAAATTATTTCTTGTACCCCTTCATAACTAGTCAAGCTTTATATTTGTGAACATTGTCATCTTTATCAAACTTTGTTTTATAAACCCATTTCACTCCTATGGGTTTTTTCCACTCGGAAGATCCACCAATCTCCATGTATCATTTTTCTCTATTGACTTCATTTCTTCATCCATGGCATTCTTCCATTTTGAGTGTACAATAGCTTCTTTAAATGTGAGAGGATCACAATCTGCAAATAAGAGAAAATAAACATTTGCATCGTCATCGGATAACTCATCTCCACTTACATAATCGGTCATCCATACGGGTATTCTTCTTTGATGAGAATGTGCATTTTCGGTAGGTTCAATTGCCAGTGAACTTTCTCCAGAAGATTGTGGTAGTTTCTCGACATTTGGAACTTGCTCGACATTCGGAATTTGCGCTACTTCATCATCATCTACATGCATATCTACATGCATAGGGTGCTGCCAGTCATCATCTTTCGTCCACTTCCACGTACTTTCTTCATCAAAAACCACATCTTGGCCGATCACAATTTTATTGGTGATCGGATTAAATAATTTACAAGCGTTCGAAACGCCACTCATCATGCCGAGAAAGACACATTTTTCACCCTTATCATCCAACTTCTTCCTTTTTTGATCCGGAACATGTGCATATGCAATGCAACTAAAGATTCGAAAATCA